>NC_047507.1:8580400-8721084 GCF_902827115.2 Pseudochaenichthys georgianus | reverse complement strand
TGGTGGTCTAGTGGTTAGGATTCGGCGCTCTCACCGCCGCGGCCCAGGTTCGATTTCCGGTCAGGGAACGACATTTAGGCCGTCAACTAAAAGTCAACAGCAAAAAGTGGATAAACTCATTGTCATGATGTAAGAAAAAAGCAATCAAGTATCAAAAAAATAAATAGAATTTGTCGCTCCCACCATTAGAAAGAAGAGAACATTAAATTAGCCATCAAATTTCTTGTTTTATCGGACCAATCAAATGACTTGTTTAATTGGCAAATCACATATCATATAACTTGTTTCAATCAAACTTGTTTCAATCAAACTTGTTTCAATCAAACTTGATTCGGCGCTCTCACCGCCGCGGCCCGGGTCGATTCCCGGTCAGGGAACGACATTTAGGCCGTCAACTAAAAGTCAACAGCAAAAAGTGGATAAACTCATTGTCATGATGTAAGAAAAAAGCAATCAAGTATCAAAAAAATAAATAGGATTTGTCGCTGCCACCATTAGAAAGAAGAGAACATTAAATTAACCATCAAATTTCTTGTTTAATCGGACCAATCAAATGACTTGTTTTAATTGGCAAATCACATATCATATAACTTGTTTCAATCAAACTTGTTTCAATCAAACTTGATTCGGCGCTCTCACCGCCGCGGCCCGGGTTCGATTTCCGGTCAGGGAACGATATTTAGGCCGTCAACTAAAAGTCAACAGCAAAAAGTGGATAAACTCATTGTGATGATGTAAGAAAAAAGCAATCAAGTATCAAAAAAATAAATAGGATTTGTCGCTCCCACCATTAGAAAGAAGAGAACATTAAATTACCCATCAAATTTCTTGTTTTATCGGACCAATCAAATGACTTGTTTTAATTGGCAAATCACATATCATATAACTTGTTTCAATCTGCCAATCAGAGGCATGCTACTTTAGATGAACAAATGTCTAACCAGCAACGTCTCAATGCATGTTTGAAATCACGAGTTCCAAACAGCTTCATCAGGTCCCTGGTGGTCTAGTGGTTAGGATTCGGCGCTCTCACCGCAGCGGCCCAGGTTCGATTTCCGGTCAGGGAACGACATTTAGGCCGTCAACTAAAAGTCAACAGCAAAAAGTGGATAAACTCATTGTCATGATGTAAGAAAAAAGCAATCAAGTATCAAAAAAATAAATAGAATTTGTCGCTCCCACCATTAGAAAGAAGAGAACATTAAATTAGCCATCAAATTTCTTGTTTTATCGGACCAATCAAATGACTTGTTTTAATTGGCAAATCACATATCATATAACTTGTTTCAATCAAACTTGTTTCAATCAAACTTGATTCGGCGCTCTCACCGCCGCGGCCCGGGTCGATTCCCGGTCAGGGAACGACATTTAGGCCGTCAACTAAAAGTCAACAGCAAAAAGTGGATAAACTCATTGTCATGATGTAAGAAAAAAGCAATCAAGTATCAAAAAAATAAATAGGATTTGTCGCTGCCACCATTAGAAAGAAGAGAACATTAAATTAACCATCAAATTTCTTGTTTAATCGGACCAATCAAATGACTTGTTTTAATTGGCAAATCACATATCATATAACTTGTTTCAATCTGCCAATCAGAGGCATGCTACTTTAAATGAACAAATGTCTAACCAGCAATGTCTCAATGCATGTTTGAAATCACGAGTTCCAAACAGCTTCATCAGGTCCCTGGTGGTCTAGTGGTTAGGATTCGGCGCTCTCACCGCCGTGCCCGGGTCGATTCCCGGTCAGGGAACGACATTTAGGCCGTCAACTAAAAGTCAACAGCAAAAAGTGGATAAACTCATTGTCATGATGTAAGCAAAAAGCAATCAAGTATCAAAAAAATAAATAGGATTTGTCACTCCCACCATTAGAAAGAAGAGAACATTAAATTACCCATCACATTTCTTGTTTAATCGGACCAATCAAATGACTTGTTTTAATTGGCAAATCACATATCATATAACTTGTTTCAATCTGCCAATCAGAGGCATGCTACTTTAAATAAACAAATGTCTAACCGACAACGTCTCAATGCATGTTTGAAATCACGAGTTCCAAATGGCTTCATCAGGTCCCTGGTGGTCTAGTGGTTAGGATTCGGCGCTCTCACCGCCGCGGCCCGGGTTCGATTCCCGGTCAGGGAACGACATTTAGGCCGTCAACTAAAAGTCAACAGCAAAAAGTGGATAAACTCATTGTCATGATGTAAGAACAAAGCAATCAAGTATCAAAAAAAAAAATAGGATTTGTCGCTCCCACCATTAGAAAGAAGAGAACATTAAATTAGCCATCAAATTTCTTGTTTTATCGGACCAATCAAATGACTTGTTTTAATTGGCAAATCACATATCATATAACTTGTTTCAATCAAACTTGTTTCAATCAAACTTGATTCGGCGCTCTCACCGCCGCGGCCCGGGTTCGATTTCCGGTCAGGGAACGATATTTAGGCCGTCAACTAAAAGTCAACAGCAAAAAGTGGATAAACTCATTGTGATGATGTAAGAAAAAAGCAATCAAGTATCAAAAAAATAAATAGGATTTGTCGCTCCCACCATTAGAAAGAAGAGAACATTAAATTACCCATCAAATTTCTTGTTTTATCGGACCAATCAAATGACTTGTTTAAATTGGCAAATCACATATCATATAACTTGTTTCAATCTGCCAATCAGAGGCATGCTACTTTAGATGAACAAATGTCTAACCAGCAACGTCTCAATGCATGTTTGAAATCACGAGTTCCAAACAGCTTCATCAGGTCCCTGGTGGTCTAGTGGTTAGGATTCGGCGCTCTCACCGCCGCGGCCCAGGTTCGATTTCCGGTCAGGGAACGACATTTAGGCCGTCAACTAAAAGTCAACAGCAAAAAGTGGATAAACTCATTGTCATGATGTAAGAAAAAAGCAATCAAGAATCAAAAAAATAAATAGAATTTGTCGCTCCCACCATTAGAAAGAAGAGAACATTAAATTAGCCATCAAATTTCTTGTTTTATCGGACCAATCAAATGACTTGTTTTAATTGGCAAATCACATATCATATAACTTGTTTCAATCAAACTTGTTTCAATCAAACTTGATTCGGCGCTCTCACCGCCGCGGCCCGGGTCGATTCCCGGTCAGGGAACGACATTTAGGCCGTCAACTAAAAGTCAACAGCAAAAAGTGGATAAACTCATTGTCATGATGTAAGCAAAAAGCAATCAAGTATCAAAAAAATAAATAGGATTTGTCACTCCCACCATTAGAAAGAAGAGAACATTAAATTACCCATCACATTTCTTGTTTAATCGGACCAATCAAATGACTTGTTTTAATTGGCAAATCACATATCATATAACTTGTTTCAATCTGCCAATCAGAGGCATGCTACTTTAAATAAACAAATGTCTAACCGACAACGTCTCAATGCATGTTTGAAATCACGAGTTCCAAATGGCTTCATCAGGTCCCTGGTGGTCTAGTGGTTAGGATTCGGCGCTCTCACCGCCGCGGCCCGGGTTCGATTCCCGGTCAGGGAACGACATTTAGGCCGTCAACTAAAAGTCAACAGCAAAAAGTGGATAAACTCATTGTCATGATGTAAGCAAAAAGCAATCAAGTATCAAAAAAATAAATAGAATTTGTCGCTCCCACCATTAGAAAGAAGAGAACATTAAATTAGCCATCAAATTTCTTGTTTTATCGGACCAATCAAATGACTTGTTTTAATTGGCAAATCACATATCATATAACTTGTTTCAATCAAACTTGTTTCAATCAAACTTGATTCGGCGCTCTCACCGCCGCGGCCCGGGTTCGATTTCCGGTCAGGGAACGATATTTAGGCCGTCAACTAAAAGTCAACAGCAAAAAGTGGATAAACTCATTGTGATGATGTAAGAAAAAAGCAATCAAGTATCAAAAAAATAAATAGGATTTGTCGCTCCCACCATTAGAAAGAAGAGAACATTAAATTACCCATCAAATTTCTTGTTTTATCGGACCAATCAAATGACTTGTTTTAATTGGCAAATCACATATCATATAACTTGTTTCAATCTGCCAATCAGAGGCATGCTACTTTAGATGAACAAATGTCTAACCAGCAACGTCTCAATGCATGTTTGAAATCACGAGTTCCAAACAGCTTCATCAGATCCCTGGTGGTCTAGTGGTTAGGATTCGGCGCTCTCACCGCCGCGGCCCGGGTTCGATTCCCGGTCAGGGAACGACATTTAGGCCGTCAACTAAAAGTCAACAGCAAAAAGTGGATGAACTCATTGTCATGATGTAAGAAAAAAGCAATCAAGTATCAAAAAAATAAATAGAATTTGTCGCTCCCACCATTAGAAAGAAGAGAACATTAAATTAGCCATCAAATTTCTTGTTTTATCGGACCAATCAAATGACTTGTTTTAATTGGCAAATCACATATCATATAACTTGTTTCAATCAAACTTGATTCGGCGCTCTCACCGCCGCGGCCCGGGTCGATTCCCGGTCAGGGAACGACATTTAGGCCGTCAACTAAAAGTCAACAGCAAAAAGTGGATAAACTCATTGTCATGATGTAAGAAAAAAGCAATCAAGTATCAAAAAAATAAATAGAATTTGTCGCTCCCACCATTAGAAAAAAGAGAACATTAAATTAGCCATCAAATTTCTTGTTTTATCGGACCAATCAAATGACTTGTTTTAATTGGCAAATCACATATCATATAACTTGTTTCAATCTGCCAATCAGAGGCATGCTACTTTAAATAAACAAATGTCTAACCGACAACGTCTCAATGCATGTTTGAAATCACGAGTTCCAAATGGCTTCATCAGGTCCCTGGTGGTCTAGTGGTTAGGATTCGGCGCTCTCACCGCCGCGGCCCGGGTTCGATTCCCGGTCAGGGAACGACATTTAGGCCGTCAACTAAAAGTCAACAGCAAAAAGTGGATAAACTCATTGTCATGATGTAAGAAAAAAGCAATCAAGTATCAAAAAAATAAATAGAATTTGTCGCTCCCACCATTAGAAAGAAGAGAACATTAAATTAGCCATCAAATTTCTTGTTTTATCGGACCAATCAAATGACTTGTTTTAATTGGCAAATCACATATCATATAACTTGTTTCAATCAAACTTGATTCGGCGCTCTCACCGCCGCGGCCCGGGTCGATTCCCGGTCAGGGAACGACATTTAGGCCGTCAACTAAAAGTCAACAGCAAAAAGTGGATAAACTCATTGTCATGATGTAAGAAAAAAGCAATCAAGTATCAAAAAAATAAATAGAATTTGTCGCTCCCACCATTAGAAAGAAGAGAACATTAAATTAGCCATCAAATTTCTTGTTTTATCGGACCAATCAAATGACTTGTTTTAATTGGCAAATCACATATCATATAACTTGTTTCAATCAAACTTGTTTCAATCAAACTTGATTCGGCGCTCTCACCGCCGCGGCCCGGGTTCGATTTCCGGTCAGGGAACGATATTTAGGCCGTCAACTAAAAGTCAACAGCAAAAAGTGGATAAACTCATTGTGATGATGTAAGAAAAAAGCAATCAAGTATCAAAAAAATAAATAGGATTTGTCGCTCCCACCATTAGAAAGAAGAGAACATTAAATTACCCATCAAATTTCTTGTTTTATCGGACCAATCAAATGACTTGTTTTAATTGGCAAATCACATATCATATAACTTGTTTCAATCTGCCAATCAGAGGCATGCTACTTTAGATGAACAAATGTCTAACCAGCAACGTCTCAATGCATGTTTGAAATCACGAGTTCCAAACAGCTTCATCAGGTCCCTGGTGGTCTAGTGGTTAGGATTCGGCGCTCTCACCGCCGCGGCCCAGGTTCGATTTCCGGTCAGGGAACGACATTTAGGCCGTCAACTAAAAGTCAACAGCAAAAAGTGGATAAACTCATTGTCATGATGTAAGAAAAAAGCAATCAAGTATCAAAAAAATAAATAGAATTTGTCGCTCCCACCATTAGAAAGAAGAGAACATTAAATTAGCCATCAAATTTCTTGTTTTATCGGACCAATCAAATGACTTGTTTTAATTGGCAAATCACATATCATATAACTTGTTTCAATCAAACTTGTTTCAATCAAACTTGTTTCAATCAAACTTGATTCGGCGCTCTCACCGCCGCGGCCCGGGTCGATTCCCGGTCAGGGAACGACATTTAGGCCGTCAACTAAAAGTCAACAGCAAAAAGTGGATAAACTCATTGTCATGATGTAAGAAAAAAGCAATCAAGTATCAAAAAAATAAATAGGATTTGTCGCTGCCACCATTAGAAAGAAGAGAACATTAAATTAACCATCAAATTTCTTGTTTAATCGGACCAATCAAATGACTTGTTTTAATTGGCAAATCACATATCATATAACTTGTTTCAATCAAACTTGTTTCAATCAAACTTGATTCGGCGCTCTCACCGCCGCGGCCCGGGTTCGATTTCCGGTCAGGGAACGATATTTAGGCCGTCAACTAAAAGTCAACAGCAAAAAGTGGATAAACTCATTGTGATGATGTAAGAAAAAAGCAATCAAGTATCAAAAAAATAAATAGGATTTGTCGCTCCCACCATTAGAAAGAAGAGAACATTAAATTACCCATCAAATTTCTTGTTTTATCGGACCAATCAAATGACTTGTTTTAATTGGCAAATCACATATCATATAACTTGTTTCAATCTGCCAATCAGAGGCATGCTACTTTAGATGAACAAATGTCTAACCAGCAACGTCTCAATGCATGTTTGAAATCACGAGTTCCAAACAGCTTCATCAGGTCCCTGGTGGTCTAGTGGTTAGGATTCGGCGCTCTCACCGCAGCGGCCCAGGTTCGATTTCCGGTCAGGGAACGACATTTAGGCCGTCAACTAAAAGTCAACAGCAAAAAGTGGATAAACTCATTGTCATGATGTAAGAAAAAAGCAATCAAGTATCAAAAAAATAAATAGAATTTGTCGCTCCCACCATTAGAAAGAAGAGAACATTAAATTAGCCATCAAATTTCTTGTTTTATCGGACCAATCAAATGACTTGTTTTAATTGGCAAATCACATATCATATAACTTGTTTCAATCAAACTTGTTTCAATCAAACTTGATTCGGCGCTCTCACCGCCGCGGCCCGGGTCGATTCCCGGTCAGGGAACGACATTTAGGCCGTCAACTAAAAGTCAACAGCAAAAAGTGGATAAACTCATTGTCATGATGTAAGAAAAAAGCAATCAAGTATCAAAAAAATAAATAGGATTTGTCGCTGCCACCATTAGAAAGAAGAGAACATTAAATTAACCATCAAATTTCTTGTTTAATCGGACCAATCAAATGACTTGTTTTAATTGGCAAATCACATATCATATAACTTGTTTCAATCTGCCAATCAGAGGCATGCTACTTTAAATGAACAAATGTCTAACCAGCAATGTCTCAATGCATGTTTGAAATCACGAGTTCCAAACAGCTTCATCAGGTCCCTGGTGGTCTAGTGGTTAGGATTCGGCGCTCTCACCGCCGTGCCCGGGTCGATTCCCGGTCAGGGAACGACATTTAGGCCGTCAACTAAAAGTCAACAGCAAAAAGTGGATAAACTCATTGTCATGATGTAAGCAAAAAGCAATCAAGTATCAAAAAAATAAATAGGATTTGTCACTCCCACCATTAGAAAGAAGAGAACATTAAATTACCCATCACATTTCTTGTTTAATCGGACCAATCAAATGACTTGTTTTAATTGGCAAATCACATATCATATAACTTGTTTCAATCTGCCAATCAGAGGCATGCTACTTTAAATAAACAAATGTCTAACCGACAACGTCTCAATGCATGTTTGAAATCACGAGTTCCAAATGGCTTCATCAGGTCCCTGGTGGTCTAGTGGTTAGGATTCGGCGCTCTCACCGCCGCGGCCCGGGTTCGATTCCCGGTCAGGGAACGACATTTAGGCCGTCAACTAAAAGTCAACAGCAAAAAGTGGATAAACTCATTGTCATGATGTAAGAAAAAAGCAATCAAGTATCAAAAAAATAAATAGAATTTGTCGCTCCCACCATTAGAAAGAAGAGAACATTAAATTAGCCATCAAATTTCTTGTTTTATCGGACCAATCAAATGACTTGTTTTAATTGGCAAATCACATATCATATAACTTGTTTCAATCAAACTTGTTTCAATCAAACTTGATTCGGCGCTCTCACCGCCGCGGCCCGGGTTCGATTTCCGGTCAGGGAACGATATTTAGGCCGTCAACTAAAAGTCAACAGCAAAAAGTGGATAAACTCATTGTGATGATGTAAGAAAAAAGCAATCAAGTATCAAAAAAATAAATAGGATTTGTCGCTCCCACCATTAGAAAGAAGAGAACATTAAATTACCCATCAAATTTCTTGTTTTATCGGACCAATCAAATGACTTGTTTTAATTGGCAAATCACATATCATATAACTTGTTTCAATCTGCCAATCAGAGGCATGCTACTTTAGATGAACAAATGTCTAACCAGCAACGTCTCAATGCATGTTTGAAATCACGAGTTCCAAACAGCTTCATCAGGTCCCTGGTGGTCTAGTGGTTAGGATTCGGCGCTCTCACCGCCGCGGCCCAGGTTCGATTTCCGGTCAGGGAACGACATTTAGGCCGTCAACTAAAAGTCAACAGCAAAAAGTGGATAAACTCATTGTCATGATGTAAGAAAAAAGCAATCAAGAATCAAAAAAATAAATAGAATTTGTCGCTCCCACCATTAGAAAGAAGAGAACATTAAATTAGCCATCAAATTTCTTGTTTTATCGGACCAATCAAATGACTTGTTTTAATTGGCAAATCACATATCATATAACTTGTTTCAATCAAACTTGTTTCAATCAAACTTGATTCGGCGCTCTCACCGCCGCGGCCCGGGTCGATTCCCGGTCAGGGAACGACATTTAGGCCGTCAACTAAAAGTCAACAGCAAAAAGTGGATAAACTCATTGTCATGATGTAAGAAAAAAGCAATCAAGTATCAAAAAAATAAATAGGATTTGTCGCTCCCACCATTAGAAAGAAGAGAACATTAAATTAGCCATCACATTTCTTGTTTAATCGGACCAATCAAATGACTTGTTTTAATTGGCAAATCACATATCATATAACTTGTTTCAATCTGCCAATCAGAGGCATGCTACTTTAAATAAACAAATGTCTAACCGACAATGTCTCAATGCATGTTTGAAATCACGAGTTCCAAACAGCTTCATCAGGTCCCTGGTGGTCTAGTGGTTAGGATTCGGCGCTCTCACCGCCGCGGCCCAGGTTCGATTTCCGGTCAGGGAACGACATTTACGCCGTCAACTAAAAGTCAACAGCAAAAAGTGGATAAACTCATTGTCATGATGTAAGAAAAAAGCAATCAAGTATCAAAAAAATAAATAGAATTTGTCGCTCCCACCATTAGAAAGAAGAGAACATTAAATTAGCCATCAAATTTCTTGTTTTATCGGACCAATCAAATGACTTGTTTTAATTGGCAAATCACATATCATATAACTTGTTTCAATCAAACTTGTTTCAATCAAACTTGATTCGGCGCTCTCACCGCCGCGGCCCGGGTCGATTCCCGGTCAGGGAACGACATTTAGGCCGTCAACTAAAAGTCAACAGCAAAAAGTGGATAAACTCATTGTCATGATGTAAGAAAAAAGCAATCAAGTATCAAAAAAATAAATAGAATTTGTCGCTCCCACCATTAGAAAAAAGAGAACATTAAATTAGCCATCAAATTTCTTGTTTTATCGGACCAATCAAATGACTTGTTTTAATTGGCAAATCACATATCATATAACTTGTTTCAATCTGCCAATCAGAGGCATGCTACTTTAAATAAACAAATGTCTAACCGACAACGTCTCAATGCATGTTTGAAATCACGAGTTCCAAATGGCTTCATCAGGTCCCTGGTGGTCTAGTGGTTAGGATTCGGCGCTCTCACCGCCGCGGCCCGGGTTCGATTCCCGGTCAGGGAACGACATTTAGGCCGTCAACTAAAAGTCAACAGCAAAAAGTGGATAAACTCATTGTCATGATGTAAGAAAAAAGCAATCAAGTATCAAAAAAATAAATAGAATTTGTCGCTCCCACCATTAGAAAGAAGAGAACATTAAATTAGCCATCAAATTTCTTGTTTTATCGGACCAATCAAATGACTTGTTTTAATTGGCAAATCACATATCATATAACTTGTTTCAATCAAACTTGTTTCAATCAAACTTGATTCGGCGCTCTCACCGCCGCGGCCCGGGTCGATTCCCGGTCAGGGAACGACATTTAGGCCGTCAACTAAAAGTCAACAGCAAAAAGTGGATAAACTCATTGTCATGATGTAAGAAAAAAGCAATCAAGTATCAAAAAAATAAATAGGATTTGTCGCTCCCACCATTAGAAAGAAGAGAACATTAAATTAGCCATCACATTTCTTGTTTAATCGGACCAATCAAATGACTTGTTTTAATTGGCAAATCACATATCATATAACTTGTTTCAATCTGCCAATCAGAGGCATGCTACTTTAAATAAACAAATGTCTAACCGACAACGTCTCAATGCATGTTTGAAATCACGAGTTCAAAACGGCTTCATCAGGTCCCTGGTGGTCTAGTGGTTAGGATTCGGCGCTCTCACCGCCGCGGCCCGGGTTCGATTCCCGGTCAGGGAACGACATTTAGGCCGTCAACTAAAAGTCAACAGCAAAAAGTGGATAAACTCATTGTCATGATGTAAGAAAAAAGCAATCAAGTATCAAAAAAATAAATAGAATTTGTCGCTCCCACCATTAGAAAGAAGAGAACATTAAATTAGCCATCAAATTTCTTGTTTTATCGGACCAATCAAATGACTTGTTTTAATTGGCAAATCACATATCATATAACTTGTTTCAATCAAACTTGTTTCAATCAAACTTGATTCGGCGCTCTCACCGCCGCGGCCCGGGTCGATTCCCGGTCAGGGAACGACATTTAGGCCGTCAACTAAAAGTCAACAGCAAAAAGTGGATAAACTCATTGTCATGATGTAAGAAAAAAGCAATCAAGTATCAAAAAAATAAATAGGATTTGTCGCTCCCACCATTAGAAAGAAGAGAACATTAAATTAGCCATCACATTTCTTGTTTAATCGGACCAATCAAATGACTTGTTTTAATTGGCAAATCACATATCATATAACTTGTTTCAATCTGCCAATCAGAGGCATGCTACTTTAAATAAACAAATGTCTAACCGACAACGTCTCAATGCATGTTTGAAATCACGAGTTCAAAACGGCTTCATCAGGTCCCTGGTGGTCTAGTGGTTAGGATTCGGCGCTCTCACCGCCGCGGCCCCGGTTCGATTCCCGGTCAGGGAACGACATTTAGGCCGTCAACTAAAAGTCAACAGCAAAAAGTGGATAAACTCATTGTCATGATGTAAGAAAAAAGCAATCAAGTATCAAAAAAATAAATAGAATTTGTCGCTCCCACCATTAGAAAGAAGAGAACATTAAATTAGCCATCAAATTTCTTGTTTTATCGGACCAATCAAATGACTTGTTTTAATTGGCAAATCACATATCATATAACTTGTTTCAATCAAACTTGTTTCAATCAAACTTGATTCGGCGCTCTCACCGCCGCGGCCCGGGTTCGATTTCCGGTCAGGGAACGATATTTAGGCCGTCAACTAAAAGTCAACAGCAAAAAGTGGATAAACTCATTGTGATGATGTAAGAAAAAAGCAATCAAGTATCAAAAAAATAAATAGGATTTGTCGCTCCCACCATTAGAAAGAAGAGAACATTAAATTACCCATCAAATTTCTTGTTTTATCGGACCAATCAAATGACTTGTTTTAATTGGCAAATCACATATCATATAACTTGTTTCAATCTGCCAATCAGAGGCATGCTACTTTAGATGAACAAATGTCTAACCAGCAACGTCTCAATGCATGTTTGAAATCACGAGTTCCAAACAGCTTCATCAGGTCCCTGGTGGTCTAGTGGTTAGGATTCGGCGCTCTCACCGCCGCGGCCCAGGTTCGATTTCCGGTCAGGGAACGACATTTAGGCCGTCAACTAAAAGTCAACAGCAAAAAGTGGATAAACTCATTGTCATGATGTAAGAAAAAAGCAATCAAGTATCAAAAAAATAAATAGAATTTGTCGCTCCCACCATTAGAAAGAAGAGAACATTAAATTAGCCATCAAATTTCTTGTTTTATCGGACCAATCAAATGACTTGTTTTAATTGGCAAATCACATATCATATAACTTGTTTCAATCAAACTTGTTTCAATCAAACTTGATTCGGCGCTCTCACCGCCGCGGCCCGGGTCGATTCCCGGTCAGGGAACGACATTTAGGCCGTCAACTAAAAGTCAACAGCAAAAAGTGGATAAACTCCTTAGAGGCTTCTCAATACTCAAATTTCCCCTCCTCGACTCCCCTCCTCGACTCCCCTCCTCGAGACTTAGTCCCGCCCACAGGAGATGCGAGCGGAGGACCGAGGAGGGGAACCGAGGAGAGAGGAGGGGAAGCAGCAGACGTTTAAAGAAATGAGAACTCCTCTCCTCTGAGTGGTCATATTAAAGCGACGTCCGTTCATTATTACGTGGCAACAGCTGCATCAGCTGTCGAGTGTTTTGTCATATTTTATAATCTCTGTTAGATCATCTGAACATTGTTCCCCCAGATATTTACCTTGAATTCATTGAGAGTGCGGTATAATGAGACAATAACAGGCTACAGATGCGGACACACACACACAAATATATTTATATAAATATATGCAATTTAAAGTATGAGAGCACTCTCATAATAACGTAACACAATCAGAGACTGGATATATCCCCCCCCACTCTCTCTGGTCGCTGAAATGGGGAATTGAAATGACGGGCCAAAAGTTGTATTAAAAGTATTAAAAGTAAGCAGAGGACACCAAACCAACTAAGACCTGTCTGTCCGCCGCATCTGCGCACTGTACAACACACACCTACACACTGTACCACACACACACCTACACACTGTACCACACACACCTACAGCTCCTAAAGCATAATCAGGCTACAGCCGTTGTGTATTTTATTATGCGAAGCACTAAATGGTTTTAGAAAAATATCGACTCTTTGTTTGTATATATCTACTAAACTAAAGCAAATAAAGAGAATAATGTAGGCCTGTTATACTGAGTGATATATTTTACACACTGCTCTGCTTTCTGCAGGACCTCACAGCTGTTCTCACTGTAAACATCGCGTTGCGATGAGAGCAGTTTCTAAAATAATATCCAGGGGATGCATGCAGAGCTTTCATTGGCTGAGATAAGTCCGGCCGTGTGTCACGCCTCCACCGTTCCCGGAAATGCATCCGCGGAGGAGCCGTGGAGGAACCATCAGTGTATCCTCGGTTATAGCTCCTCCAGAGAGTCTCCTCGACGCTCGATCCTTGGTCCTCGGTGTGCATTTAGAGAAATGAGACGTCCTTCAAAATGGCGCGCTGAAATTCATTTCCGGGTCACTACCGGAGGACCGAGGAGTCGAGGAGTCGAGGAGGGGAAATTTGAGTATTGAGAAGCCTCTCTTGTCATGATGTAAGAAAAAAGCAATCAAGTATCAAAAAAATAAATAGGATTTGTCGCTCCCACCATGGCAAATCACATATCATATAACTTGTTTCAATCAAACTTGTTTCAATCAAACTTGATTCGGCGCTCTCAACGCCGCGGCCCGGGTCGATTCCCGGTCAGGGAACGACATTTAGGCCGTCAACTAAAAGTCAACAGCAAAAAGTGGATAAACTCATTGTCATGATGTAAGAAAAAAGCAATCAAGTATCAAAAAAATAAATAGGATTTGTCGCTCCCACCATTAGAAAGAAGAGAACATTAAATTAGCCATCACATTTCTTGTTTAATCGGACCAATCAAATGACTTGTTTTAATTGGCAAATCACATATCATATAACTTGTTTCAATCTGCCAATCAGAGGCATGCTACTTTAAATAAACAAATGTCTAACCGACAATGTCTCAATGCATGTTTGAAATCACGAGTTCCAAACAGCTTCATCAGGTCCCTGGTGGTCTAGTGGTTAGGATTCGGCGCTCTCACCGCCGCGGCCCAGGTTCGATTTCCGGTCAGGGAACGACATTTACGCCGTCAACTTAAAGTCAACAGCAAAAAGTGGATAAACTCATTGTCATGATGTAAGAAAAAAGCAATCAAGTATCAAAAAAATAAATAGAATTTGTCGCTCCCACCATTAGAAAGAAGAGAACATTAAATTAGCCATCAAATTTCTTGTTTAATCGGACCAATCAAATGACTTGTTTTAATTGGCAAATCACATGTCATATAACTTGTTTCAATCAAACTTGATTCGGCGCTCTCACCGCCGCGGCCCGGGTTCGATTCCCGGTCAGGGAACGACATTTAGGCCGTTAACTAAAAGTCAACAACAAAAAGTGGATAAACTCATTGTCATGATGTAAGAAAAAAGCAATCAAGTATCAAAAAAATAAATAGGATTTGTCTCTGCCACCATTAGAAAGAAGAGAACATCAAATTAGCCATCAAATTTCTTGTTTAATCGGACCAATCAAATGACTTGTTTTAATTGGCAAATCACATATCATATAACTTGTTTCAATCTGCCAATCAGAGGCATGCTACTTTAAATGAACAAATGTCTAACCAGCAACGTCTCTATGCATGTTTGAAATCACGAGTTCCAAACAGCTTCATCAGGTCCCTGGTGGTCTAGTGGTTAGGATTCGGCGCTCTCACCGCCGCGGCCCGGGTTCGATTCCCGGTCAGGGAACGACATTTAGGCCGTCAACTAAAAGTCAACAGCAAAAAGTGGATAAACTCATTGTCATGATGTAAGAAAAAAGCAATCAAGTATCAAAAAAATAAATAGGATTTGTCACTCCCACCATTAGAAAGAAGAGAACATTAAATTACCCATCACATTTCTTGTTTAATCGGACCAATCAAATGACTTGTTTTAATTGGCAAATCACATATCATATAACTTGTTTCAATCAAACTTGTTTCAATCAAACTTGATTCGGCGCTCTCACCGCCGCGGCCCGGGTTCGATTTCCGGTCAGGGAACGACATTTAGGCCGTCAACTAAAAGTCAACAGCAAAAAGTGGATAAACTCATTGTCATGATGTAAGAAAAAAGCAATCAAGTATCAAAAAAATAAATAGGATTTGTCGCTGCCACCATTAGAAAGAAGAGAACATTAAATTAGCCATCAGATTTCTTGTTTAATCGGACCAATCAAATGACTTGTTTTAATTGGCAAATCACATGTCATATAACTTGTTTCAATCAAACTTGATTCGGCGCTCTCACCGCCGCGGCCCGGGTTCGATTCCCGGTCAGGGAACGACATTTAGGCCGTCAACTAAAAGTCAACAGCAAAAAGTGGATAAACTCATTGTCATGATGTAAGAAAAAAGCAATCAAGTATCAAAAAAATAAATAGGATTTGTCGCTCCCACCATTAGAAAGAAGAGAACATTAAATTAGCCATCAGATTTCTTGTTTAATCGGACCAATCAAATGACTTGTTTTAATTGGCAAATCACATGTCATATAACTTGTTTCAATCAAACTTGTTTCAATCAAACTTGATTCGGCGCTCTCACCGCCGCGGCCCGGGTTCGATTCCCGGTCAGGGAACGACATTTAGGCCGTCAACTAAAAGTCAACAACAAAAAGTGGATAAACTCATTGTCATGATGTAAGAAAAAAGCAATCAAGTATCAAAAAAATAAATAGGATTTGTCTCTGCCACCATTAGAAAGAAGAGAACATCAAATTAGCCATCAAATTTCTTGTTTAATCGGACCAATCAAATGACTTGTTTTAATTGGCAAATCACATATCATATAACTTGTTTCAATCTGCCAATCAGAGGCATGCTACTTTAAATGAACAAATGTCTAACCAGCAACGTCTCTATGCATGTTTGAAATCACGAGTTCCAAACAGCTTCATCAGGTCCCTGGTGGTCTAGTGGTTAGGATTCGGCGCTCTCACCGCCGCGGCCCGGGTTCGATTCCCGGTCAGGGAACGACATTTAGGCCGTCAACTAAAAGTCAACAGCAAAAAGTGGATAAACTCATTGTCATGATGTAAGAAAAAAGCAATCAAGTATAAAAATGTTTTTGGGGATTTGTCGATGCCACCATTAGAAAGAAGAGAACATTAAATTAGCCATCAAATTTCTTGTTTAATCGGACCAATCAAATGACTTGTTTTAATTGGCAAATCACATATCATATAACTTGTTTCAATCTGCCAATCAGAGGCATGCTACTTTAAATAAACAAATGTCTAACCAGCAACGTCTCTATGCATGTTTGAAATCACGAGTTCCAAACAGCTTCATCAGGTCCATGGTGGTCTAGTGGTTAGGATTCGGCGCTCTCACCGCCGCGGCCCGGGTTCGATTCCCGGTCAGGGAACACAGTTTTAGCCTGGCCACTAACTAACAGTCATAAATCAGTAGAAATATGATGAGGATTTGGCACTCACCGTCAGAGATAAGTGAACATTATTCAATTGCAGATTGAAAGGGTTGTTTCAATGGATCAACCCAAAGACTCAGTTAATAATCATCCTTAGCAATTACCAAATCATACTCACTAGAATACAGAAACACTTAAATAGTCGAGCAAGTCTTTCCTGAAACTGTTCCACCACAGGTGCCTGGTGGACTAGTGCTATTTTTAGAATATGCCCCGCGGGCGACTCACGGTGCCCCTGCGGGAGACCCACGTTGCCCCTGCGGGCGACTAAGTGCCCGCGTGCACCGTGTTGGCTACCCCTGGACTAGTGGTTAGGATTCAGTGCTCTCATCACCGCTTCCTAGCTTCGAGTCCCAGTTAGGAAAAGTCCTTTTAGCCTCATGGTCAAAATGAAATAATAAATGTTTTTTTCCAAACATTGAGTGCGTGTCCTGACTCACCACGATTGCAAGGGGCTCTTGTGCTCTCCCTCTGCAGCGAGTGCAGGCTTGTTGAGTCTGCATCGACCACCAATCTCTCCTTTCTGGATAAAGTCCTCCTTGTATCTGCAACATAAACATAGATGAGTTTTTAGACAGCCACAATCTGTCAGTGTTCATTTTTAGTTACATTTTAGCAATACTGACCTCTCATGACCTCTGCGCGGCTCACGCAAGTCCAGATAAAGGTTTGTTGCCTTACAGAAGCGAGTGTGGCTACTACATCGTAGAGAGGAGTCCCCCTGGGAAAATAATAAGAGTAGAAACATGTCATACTTAGTGCTATTATCGCTTAGATTGTGAGTCTCTATTCTATGCTCTCTCTACACTAAAGCCTTTGAACAGCAACTTGTGTTCAGGTCTATTGTCTGTGGACCCTTTTGTTCAACACTCTGTGTATTTCTACCTGTTGTTTCTTCCTGTGGACTCAGCAGGCCCGTGGGAACTAAGGAAATGAACGTACTTACTGGCTTGGTGGCCTTGCAGAGTGTTTGGAGCTCAGAGAGGCGCTCCTTGACGTAGCCAAAATCTGCCTGCTTCCAGAAAAGCTCCTGGGCGGCCTCCAGTGAACGGGCCCTGACAAAACAAGCACAGTGGTTCAAATATGCATGCTCTGAATGATACACGTCTACTTTGGAAAAAACATGTTGGGACAGTTAATTCAATAAAGATATATACTTAAGATACTGACACATCATAGACAGCTGATTAAAATGTGGAAAGTAAATTATGTAAACGGCATAATACTTCTGATAACATAAAGGGTTTTACTATATAATGTGAGGAACAATACCACGCAGAGTCTGCTTTGGTACAGACTGGATAGCTGAAGCGCTTCCCTGGATCACAATTCTTCTCGTATCCCCAACAGGCAGACAGATCCTGCAGTGCATCCTGCTGTAAAAACAAGTTCAGCATCAAGATGTACCTTTCTAAAACCACCAAAACTTTTAAATAAACGTCATCTATTGAGCTAACTAAACTAATGGAATTGCAAAATAAGTCAGAACAAAATAACTTTACACAGTAGTCGGTATCTCAAACATTACTTTCCCTAATACTCTTTTTACTACAACACTAGTTAAAGTAAAGTAAACCCCCTTTATGCATTGCTCTAGTCGGGGTAGGAGAAAATGCTCTGCTTTTTTTTTTAAGTAACATGAGAACTAAGAGTTATCGATTAAAAATATTGCTGATGTTTGAAAGAAATATGTATCTTTGTGGTAAATGCCACGGCCATGCTTCTTAACCTTTCTAATCGCTCTGTGTGGAGCATCAGTGTCACATCGACATTTAGCCACATTGCATTGTACTGAGATAGCATGATTAAAAAGATGCAACTGAGAGAAGTCCATGAAACAATGTGCTGCAACTAAATAACACACAACACTAACAGAAATACAATTTTACAACACGTTTCATGTCATTAGTCGAGAGCTTTGTGAGAGCCCTTCCTCACAGCAAACCTACCTAACATGCTACCTCCCTACGCATAGGACACATTTCAACAGTAAAGAGTTGACAGAGTGCATATCTTACTTTAAAAGGGCAGAGAGGGTCCAGGCGGCATTGCTTGGCGACCCTCTTGTTGTTGTAGAAGTAGTAGGGTAGGTGCTCTGGCGGCAGGGAGATGCTGCTGTAGTTAAGCAGCGGTGAAAGTGGATTGTCGTTGATGCTCTCAGCTCTCTCAGTGAACGAAAAAACTATGCCCAGCGCTACCAAGAGCAGCATAGTCAGAAATACACAGACATGTGACACAGCCGCCTTTCTCTTCACAGCCCTCTGAGGAAGGAAGAAAAAAGAAGAGGAGACGCAGACTCTGTAATCGTGGTGGAAAGCCTAACACCAGTTTACAAGCATGTGGGCACAAGAAGCAAAGTGTGTGGGAGCGTAGCCTCAGGCGGGTCTGAGCGCCTCATAAGGAAAGGTCCTGTTGCAGGAAGTATTACTGAGCTGTTTCCTACTGTTGTCTGAGCGATCATAACGGAGATGGAGGGGTGACTAAAAACTGCTGGCTGGTTACAATCTCACCAAGAAGTACTTTAACAGACAGTCATATTCACCTTTTTCATGTCTCCAGTATGTATGTGCTACCACAGCCCAAAGCCACAGACATTCTTTACACACACACAAAAGTAATATTATGTGGCTGCTGTTATTGCAGATACCACAAGTGCTGTATAACAATGGCTCTCTTTCCACAACTTAATGACCTGGGAAGGACGTATGTTGCTTGTAACACAATTCTAATGAGTTTGGCACCAATAGGTTGTTAAGCGTTATCACCAGTCATTTATTAGGTGGAGCTACTTGGTTAAAGTAAACTCTTTGCCATGGGCGTAACAGGATGTAATGAGATTATTGAAACTCCTGTGCTGCATTAAAAAAACAACAGTTCTGTCTATTAGCAGTGGTGTACTGTAAAGTAACTAAGTACATGTTACTTAAGCACATATTTGAGGGACCTGAGTATTTCAAATGTTTGCTACTTTGTACTTCTACTACACTACAAGTCAGAGGTAAATAGCGTACTTTTACTCTTTAGTTACTTTGCAGATTATGATTAAATAAGACTTTAGTTACAACTGGAGTAACATTAAAACAAATATGCTGTTGGTTGTGTACTTGTACTTGAGTAACATTTTGAATGCAGGACTTGTACTTATAACAGAGTATTTATATACTCCTCTGATGTTACTTTTCAAGGAGTTACTTGGTCAAAATAACAGTAAACACTATTTGCTATGGGCGTGACGTGATGTAACGGGATGATTAAAACTCCTGTGCTGCATTAAAACGGTTATATCTATGAGACATGTCAACAGCAAGCTACATGTTAAAACCATAGATGGTTAAAAAACGGTGATACAAAGCAGGTCTTTCTTCTTCTTTTTTACAAGCCCTAGTCAACTTCATCCCTAGGGTTGTTTGTTTTTGTCGCACGTATGTTCACAGAGAAGAAGCACACTTCATTTTGGACAGCTCATTACAAACAACATAACTCCCAAACTCTTGGCTTTTAGTCAATTAGTTAACCAAGCGTTAAGATAGCGTTAAGATTTGCAACCCGCCAAGACACGCTCAGTGACTGGATAGGCATGCATGAAGTAGGATAATAAGGAGATAATAACGCACTTTTAACCCTTTCATGTGGTTGAATGTGAAAATACTTAATTTGAGGCTAATGTCTGAATTGTACATGTGGCGGCTAACATGTAGCGTTCACAAAGACCCCTTCAAGTTAACTCAAGCTGTAACAGTAACAGTAAAACAACAGAGAAGGAACATATACAGCCTTTCCACGGTGAAAAATACTTGAGACGGACACAAAGTGAATAACAATGGTCTTTCAAAAAAATATTTGGTTGAGTTTGAGTGAGAAGGGGTTTACCTGAAAGCAAAGCCGGTTGTTTTCGAAACTGAAGCGAAGATGTTGCTGGTGGTCGCCATAACACCGGAAACCTCGTGCCGGTCTGTAGTGCGCAGTGACGGCCACAGGGGGGCGCTGTCTACCGCACTTCCTTTCTTATAGACTTTTTTTTACTGTAAATGATCATATCCAAATCAAGATATATGTTTTAATGTTATATAAATGTACATTTATTTTAATGTTTAAAGACTGGTTTACTGTAAATGATCATATCCATATCAAGATATATGTTTTAATGTTATATAAAGGTACATTTATTTGTAATGTAATATTTATGCTGTTCCTTTTATTGTTTATTCTAGTTTTTACAATATGTTTCTTTAGGGAAAAGGTGAGTGAAAAATGGACCACACACACGTACTATATGTATTAGCATTACATCTTCTAATGATATTTTACTGTATATGGTCACATCAAAAGCAAGATCAAGAT
Source organism: Pseudochaenichthys georgianus (assembly GCF_902827115.2). Classification (NCBI taxonomy): domain Eukaryota; kingdom Metazoa; phylum Chordata; class Actinopteri; order Perciformes; family Channichthyidae; genus Pseudochaenichthys; species Pseudochaenichthys georgianus. The sequence goes on along the minus strand of NC_047507.1, from coordinate 8,700,181 downwards.
TTGTGTTTATTATTATTTTATGTGATATTATGAAGGGCTCAGAAAATGCAACAAAAACAAACATCGTGTGATTCATATAAAAAACGTCAATCTTAATCAAATTGAATCTGCATGTTTAGTACATTAATAAATGTTGGGACAACTGTATGAAATTGTTCAAATGATATTTATTTGAAGACTTGTGCAGCATCGATGGTGATGTAGTGTTCTGTATGGATGCAATGAAAATGATAACTTTTAATGTGTGAATCCAAACAATTCAAATTAAGAGTAAAAGTATTGTTCACCACCCAGATAAATGTTTATTCATTTACATATATATATAAGCTGTAGAATCCACTTTTCAGGATTTAAATCATGGACTAATCTCAGGTCTACACCACATGTTGTGATTTACAAGGAGTCAAGAACAATACATAAAGGTCTCTGTACAATATTTTTATATATTTCTTCAACTATTTTGAATCAAGAAATAAAGAAGGATGTATTTCTATAGTGCAAACAACTTAAACCATCTCGTACAGTCTGTAGGAAACTGTCTACAAGCTACTATGTAAAAGGTTTAATCATGAGAAATGATTTCTAAAGATCCCAAAGACTTGAAATGGTATCCTTCATACTGGTTCTGTAATAATATATTGTATGTAATGCAAAATCCCAACACCCCTGCTTAAATATGTTCCTTTAAAATAAAATAAGAGATAAGGATAAAAGAACTTTCCTTTGACACAGTGATTGAACTTAAATTATCTGTCTTTGGGACTGCATGTGTGGCTATGTTGGTTGATTGGTTTGTTGATAGTGTCCCAGAACCGACACAAGAACAGTAAAAGTTTATTTCTGGTTCTTCAGCAGTTCGTCTATCTGGCATTTGTACATGTTCTTCACGTCTATCAGGTCCAGTCTCAGCTCCTCTGCCTCTTCGGCTTTTTCTCCGTACATCTGCAGGATGGTGTTGTGCCTCTGCTGCAGATCCTGAAAAGCACAGCCACACACATCAGAAACACACTCTGCAAATACAGCATTCAAGAATCCTGTGTGTGCTTTTATAGCACTTACCTTGAGATGAACTTTCAACGTGGGAATCTCCTTCACCATCTCATCCATCTCTTCGGTCTGATTGGTCAGTCGGACCAGCTCTTCTGCCATCACAGAACGACTCCTCTCTAGACTGGAGATCTCAATCTGAAACAGCAAGAGAACAAAGAGAAGGTAGTACAAAAACACAGATTATTTCATGTTAAAAATATACGCATCGTTAACCTTAGATAGTGAACACCACATTGCTCCTGTAGGCATGACTACGGCATGTTATTTTGGATCAAAGTGTCAGCCTAATAAAAATGTAAAAATGTTTCTTATTTTGAAACCTGCCTATAAACCCATGGCTGCATCTAATGTAGATTGCCATATCTGTAAACCCACCATAAACAAATGAGACGCAGTATTTACATTTGTAGATAATCCCATCTTTGTTAATTATTTGTTCCTTCTTTTGGAGGTATGTTTTACGTTTGGTTCTTGTTCCTAAATCTCTAGCAAAATAATTACTACTAATTTTGGTGTTGTTTTCCAGATGTTTCATTATTTAATTTTAAGGAAACATAAGTATATTTTAGCCAGCCTTCTGTCCGCAGAAAGCTTGTGCTGACGTTAAGCAGTACAATCAAACTAACACTAAACATACTTTACATATAGCTCAGTTAAAAAACACTACCTGCAGCTGAGCGATCTCTCCTTCTCTGAGTTTGAGCTGAGACTGCAGGTTCTCCATGATGCTGGAGCCCCCCGACAGCCGGGCGGCCTCGTACAGGTTGGTCCCGCTCATCGACATGGACATGGTCATGTTACCAAGAGAGTGGTCTAAAAGGTCCTCCTGAGGAAGAAAGAGACAACGTACAGCGTCGGTTAAACTCCATAAATCCCAGTTTCATCCCACAGGCCATAAGACTTTTGAAAGAACATCCATAACATTCATCTGTTCGCAACTTATATATATCAATATTCCAATTACTTGTATATAGACAACTTTGCACTATTATATTATATTCTATTTTATTTTATTTACTTGCACTATTATCTGTTTTATTGTGCTGCACTGTTGGAGGAGCCTGGGACCTAAGCATTTCATTGTCATAACTACACTTTGTACATATGACAATGAAAGCCTTGAACTTGAACCTAAATCCAAGCTTGTGCAAACCTTTTTTTGGTTTTGGGCTAGATTAGCCTTTATTGGAGATGACAGTGTTGAAATGGGGGATAGAGGGGATGACATGCGTACATGGTCCCAGGCCGGATTCGAACCTGGGTCCTCCGCATGGGAACTAAGTCCCTCTACAGTACATGGACCGCCAGCTCTACCAGGTGAGCTATATGGCGGCCCGCTTGCGCAAACTTTACCTAATTTCTACATTTGAACATTTGTCTCGGTGTGTACCTGGGAAAGAATAGAGGAGTGGAGAGCAGCGTTGTCCGGCACACTGATGGAGCTGGAGCGGGACAGGGAGGGTGTGGAGGACGCCGGGGGCTCTCCTACAGAGTGAGTCATGGCCTTCCTCTCCTGATTGGGACATCAGCCACAAATATTAGAAAATAAAAACATCCGATTAAATTCTGATGAGATAAACCAGATGTATAATCTCGAAAAGCTCCTCCACCTTTTCCCTGAGAGCTTCATTAGCCAAGTAGCATTTCTTCTTCTCTTGCTCCACCTTCATCCTCTCCATCTCTAACTGATTGGTCAGCAGCAGCTGGTGGAAGAAGCAAAAACATGAACATGAGGCAGTCGTTTTTTTACAGAAGAGAAGAACAAGAGTTAGTGAGGACAATAATGGTACCTTTTCTTTCTTGGTTTCTTCTAGCATGCGGTTGTGCTCTCCTCGCAGATTTTCTAAATCAACATGCTCCCTATATTAAGAAAGAAAACAAGAAAAGAAGTATGTTAAAGGTAGGGTAGGTAAGAATGGAGAAACCAGCTCGAGTGCGCTAGAATTTGAAAGTACGCAGCCGAAAAAAAATCGGCCCCTTCCTTCAGACTTCCTCACAGAGCCCCTCCTCCAACACACACGAACGCGCACATGAACAATGAGGGCACGAGGTAAATTTGTGCCCAGATGGAAGGCTGACAGGCAGGTAGGCCATCCAGTTACTTTAGCCGGGCCGGCTCAGATGATTGGTCGTGCTTTTTACAGCGCCGCGTCTTCCACAGGTTACATTTTGTTTATGTATTTATTGTCAAAGCATTTAATATATTCATTGCTATCGGGATGTTAAGAGCATTCCATGGAATACAACAAAAAGTGTTTCTGAAGTGAATTACCTACCCCACCTTTAATCAGTCAACAGTATCAGGGATTACAAATGTGTAAAATACTTGCCTTGTTCTTATAACTGAATAAAATCAGCATAATGGTGTGAAATCAAATGACAATTATCTATGAGCTTTCCCACTGAAGAAGGAGCTACAGTGTTTATTTCAACTGTGTTCTGTGTCCTACTTTCAAACGTTCTCAAAGCCCTGTGTCGGTGAGAGGCCTCAGGGGCATTCTTTTGGACCATTACGAAATATTGTCTTCCTATGAGTCATAATGCACTGCACTGAATAATTGAAACCTTTCTGCAACAAAAACCAAAAAGCATCCGAGCCAGCCAGGATTTGAACCTAGAATCTTCTGATCCGTAGTCAGACGCGTTATCCGTTGCGCCACTGGCCCAGTTGCAGCTGCCTGACATCTCACAAAAGATAACCCCGTGCCTCAAAGGCCTCGGCAACTCGACACGCATGCCTGCTCGTGTCAAAGGGTAACCCCCCCCGGCCCCTGCTTCACTGACTCATAAAGCAATATGTGGTGAAACAGAAAAACTATGCCAGTGAGTTTCACGCATTCATGTGAGACATCCAGCAGAAGTGAGATATTTACTGTTTTAATTGAACTATTCACATCTTAGACTGCACTGTAACTTTTATCCATGTACTTTTTCTTTTAATGTTTATTTTATTAGCTTTTCTTTTTAATGACTGATTTTAAATGCCATTTTCTTAATGTCTTTCATTTTTTGTAAAGCACTTTGAATTGCCTTGTGTTGAAAAGGGCTATATAAATAGACTTGCCTTGCCTTACTGTGAAAGACATTCTAGCATAACATTCCCTGCTGGGGCTACTCGTGTTTTGAAATAAGGTTTAAGGAGAACAATGACCAAAATAAAACTAACTGCAGACACGATAAAACACTGCCAGCATCTACTGACAGTTAGCTCTGGGGCTGCTGGAGCACCGAGGTATCATTCAGTAAAACCTCCTTAACCATTTGAAAGCCAGACCATTGTTTAAAGGGGCGCTATTATACCAGACCATTGACATGCACAAAAACCTATATAATTCTACTACAGGAAGGGAAAACCCTAAAATATCTTAAAAAGACCTCTTCTAATTAAGTCGATGAACCCAACCATAAAGAAATCAAACTATAAAGAAACACTTTGAGATTAGACCAATGAAATAAGAGAACAATACTAGGTGACAATGACTGGATGTACCTTGTCATTGAACCCTGTAAACTCCAGCTTAAGCTGTAATTTGTTACCTAGTGCTCTCATCCTCCAGTTTATCTCTCTTGTTCTTCTCAGCCTCCAGCTGTGCGACGAGCCGGGCCTTCTCCTGGCGGAACAGGGAGATCTGTGACTCCAGAGAGGCCTGCTGGGACCTGATGGATAGGAGCTCTTCACTCGCCGACCGCTCTCTCTCCACCGCAACGGCCAGCTGCGCCTGGGCATCCGCTGTGGAGAAGAAAAGACGTTGAATCACTCACACTTATTGTTTGTTTCACACAGACAGTTAATATGTCCTTCCTCTTACCTAGCCTATCAGAGATGCTCTTCTCCAGTTTCTCCCAGGATGCCGTCTGTCCGCCTAAGGAGGCCTGCAAGTTCTCAATCTGTCGCAGAAGGGGCCGTGTTGCCGAGGTAACACTCTGGCTGAGCTCCTGGTTCCTGGTCTCTGCCTCCTGAAGCCTCTGTGGAAGATAAAGAAAATGGCATCCAATAAATACATCTATTTTGGACAGCTTATTATGCTCATGCTTATTATATGAGCATGTTATGTTACCTGCTGCAGCTCACTGATCTCCTCCCTCAGATAGTCTTCCTTCCTTCCTTGCTGTTGCTCAGCCCTCTGCAGAGCCATCCTCAGGTCCGCCACCTGTACACAGAGTTAGATTAATAAAGGATGTCATGTTAAAACGTGCAATGTTTTTTATACTTTCATGTCATGAATTTTAACTTCATAATTTATTATTTTTTCTTACTAGGGTGTTTCAAAACAGGTGTACATGAAGATATATTGTACCCAATATACGAGATCATGTGCACACAGGTGAATTTATTTACCTCGTTATATGACTCTGAAAGTCATTGTTATTGGGCTTTATTGGATAGGGGGGTGAAGGGGCTTTTTAAAAGAAGCTTTACTAAGTTGGACTATTTTGTGTTGGGCCATTACATACAATCCAAATAAAAATCAATTGCAGGTTTTAATGCAATCAAATAAAAAAAACATCAAGGGGTGCAGGGACGCGGGAAGGGGGGGTGATGAGGGGGCTGCAGCACCCCCATCTGTTGGCGGAGAGTTGTAACTGCAACGCCAAAAAGCTCACTAAACAAATCAATACAAAAGTTTTATTTTTAGTTACTATCTTTGAGTTAGCATTTTAGGGTAAGCAGTCTATAAAAAGCTTCACTATATAAGAGAAAGTGATAATGCGGTGTACTTCTTCTGTTTCAGTGCAGACAAGATCAGGGATGGGAGTTTTGTGAAAGCAGGGTTTAACAACTGGCGAAAGGCAGGGGAAACATTTAGGGAGCATGAGAAGTCCCATCAACACACAGGCCGCCAACAAACTGGCAGCATTAAGACGAACACCGATTAATGCACTGCTCTCAAAAGCTGTTGCTAAAGATCAAATGACTGCATTTAATATGACGTTATTATACAGGGCCGCCCCTCCCTACACGCAGATCACGCAGAGCCCTCGCGGATGGGGCCTCATTTTGCGGAGGGAGCCTCCTCTGAAACGCAAACGCGGCGCACCTACAGTGTAGCGCTCCACTAGCACCCCCCCCCAACCGCACCCGCACGCCCATCTCTGACTGACTTCCCGCGTCCCTCAAGGGGTGTGAATACTTTGGCAAGGCAGTGTATGTTATAATATCTGCACCACTCACTTACTCACAAGAGGTGTATTGAGGCTGCACAAAAGTCTAATATTTACTTTAAATGAATTCTAATGATCCTCTATATCAGGGGTGCCCAACCTTTTTTGAACCGAGAGCTACTTTCAAAGTTGCCAGTCTGCCGAGATCTACCAGTCCAAATAGAGAGGCGTAGCCATTACTGACAGCCTACTGCCAGGTAAATGCACACTTCTACTTGTATAAAACTGACCTTTGTACGATTAATACTTCATAAAATACTGCAGATCCTTTATCTTACCTCTTTCTAATCTACACACATACAAGTATTTCACTGAAGTTAGACAACAGTGTTTTTGATACAGAGTTGGAGTTTATTCACACGTCACTACAGTGGGTAATGTTTTCAAGAAACATTGAACAGTGCTGCCACATATGACACAGGACAAAAAGAAAAGACTCTGAACTCTTTCTTTGCCATTATATAAAAATAGTGTTGCTACAAAAGTATAAATTAGGCTTACGGCCCGTCCACACAGCGGCGTGCGTTGACGCTTCCCCATTCACTTTGAATGGGGTGACGTCACTTTTAGCCGAAATGCATCGTGGGAAGCGACGTGGAGCGTAGCTGGCGTGGCTCGCTGCAAAAGTTGAGCAATGTTCAACTTTTGACGCCTCGGCGAGGCGTCAGCCAATCGAATCATATGCCAGTACAAGCTCTAGCCAATCAAACCGCTGCTTGTGTGTCAGGGGCGGGAGATTCATGTGATTGGTTGTTGGTCGAGTTTCAGACACGCCCGCCGGCAAGCGTCAGCGCACGCCGCTGTGTGGACGGGCCGTTACTAATAAGACAACTCAGATCTGAAGCTACACAGGAATCTGCTGCCAAAGTGCAATAAAAGAGACAAAATTAATAGAATCAAAATGTTGCATTTTAGTGGAGTATACAAATAAATGCATTTAAAATAGGATGCAAGCAACACTGCACACACTAGTTTCTTAACCTGAATTGATAATAGACTATAATCAATTTCAGTTTGCATTCTTATACCATTTTGTACAATAATTATAATGACTAAGTTCAAACAAACTCAAACTTACAGCTGATGAAAACTGTTATTTTTATTACGCATCGGCAGCCTCCAGGAATGCTTCTTTCACAACTTCGCCGTCTTTGAAAGACTTCATGTGTTTCGCAAGAACGTGACTGACACAATAATATGCTATGGTAGCAGCCTTGCTCTTGTTGTTGGGCCTGGTGAAAATGGACTGCTGTGCATTCAGCTGTCCTCTCAGGCCCCTCCCCTTTTGGAGCGTAGGGCAGAATTAGGAGGGAATTCCGTCTCGTAGCGTTTGTGCACTGTTTTGAAATGCCGCTCCTAAATTACCCTTCTTCGATAAAGCCACGCTCGCATTGCAGATGAGACAGATGGACTTTGAATTGGAATAGATACAAAAATAATCATCCTCCCACTCGGAGTGAAAATTATATATGTTTTGCTTCTGCCATAATTGCGGTCTTGTGTGTGTGCGGAATGTCACTCCTGTTGACATGGACAACGTTAGCGAACTAGTGCACTGCCCACTGCTCACCAACCACGCCCCGACACATGGGGTCACGCCGGCCAATCACAAATCTTTGATGCGTTCAAGTGCATTATTCTGGCACAGGAAGATTATGTTACAGGACATTAACGATAAAACAGAATATTGTTGTTCTATTTTTAGACACATCTCGCAATCAACTGGGAATCTCCCCGCGATCGAGATCGACTGGTTGGGCACCCCTGCTCTATATGCATAGCAGACAAATGTACATCCCAAGCCCGTGTTACCTGATTGGCCAGAGCCTCCTGTTGCATCCTGCCCTCCTCCTGGTTCTTCTCCAGGGCCAGGCTCAGCAGATCCTTGGCCTGTGTTTCTCTGGTGAGAGCCGCTTCCTGAGCCTCACTGGCTCTGCTGACCCCCGCCTTGTGAAGCTCTGCCAGCTCCCTGACAACAGAGACGTACAAGTGCACCATCAGCTTCATGACCTCACTACAGTGCCGTCCCTATTTATAAAAAATAACTCGCATTCGTACTTCAGCCCCCTGGATTTGAAACAATGACAATGGGGTATACCTGTCTTATTCTATTTTAACGTGTTTTATTTTGACGCTGTTGGCTCTTAAATGACTGTTTTTAAAAGTGTTTAAACATAATTGTAATGCACTATATCTTAATGCTTTAATTTATTTGTTGTCAAGCACTTTGAATTACCTCATATTGAAATGTGCTACATAAATAAACTTGCTATGATTCATCATTTAGCTATATGTTTTTTAAATATTACTTTAGCTCTCGTTCAAACTGAAACACTATGTATACAAATGTTAACGATCCCAGTACTGTTAACCAATCGTAGATCTAACTAGCCTAACATTTGAGGTGGAAGCCTTCACTTGAACCTTAAATTCATTGCATCGTTTCAAATCAATAAGGTCCCACCAATGCCCCTTTCACACCAGCGCCTTTTCAGCTCCGGCTCGGAGCTAGAGCCTGAAAAGCGCCGGGTTTTCCAGTTCACACCGGAGCTGCGCCGGCTCTTAGCTCCGGAATTCGCTTCATTTCCAGCTCCAAAAAATTGTCGGTCCAGAGGCAAGAGCTTTGGAGCTAAGAGGTGACGTCGCTTACGTCTCTCTTACGTCGAGGCGTGCAGGAAACTAAACCCACCTCCCATGGGTCGACTGTTATGCCTGCCTACAAGCAGTAGTGCCTATAAACACACTTTATAAAGTCAGGCAACACTAACCAGGCTTCGTGTGATTCTGTTTATTTGTACCTTACTTTGACCATCCGTTCACTGTTATCGATCATTGTGGAGAGAGGCAGACGTGTTGTTTTGTATTATTGCAGCTATCGGATGGAAGTAGTCAGTTTAGCTTCGGTTGCTATGCTAACATCACCCGTTTGATACCAGAGAAACTTTCATAACAGCGTTGTGATACCAAACAGTGTCAATTCAGACTGACACACATTCACTTAGGCTAAGGGGAACTGGGGATATGCATCAGCTGCTTGTGTGAGTCGGACAGTGATAACTTTAGAGCGGCCGCTGCCGTGTGAGCTAACCGGGAGCTAACGGGAGAATAAACTCCCGTGGAAGAGCAGCCAATACTGCAGCGGTCGGTAAATGCTGCAGAAACACATTAATAAACAATGAACCACGGCACTGTGGAGCAAAGCATAAGGTTGGAGAAGTCGTTATTCAATTTATTCTGGCTTCGTGTGATTAAAAGCAACACGATCATCGACCCGACGCTGTTGTTGTTGTTGTGAGCTGCCGTTGGGGGGCAAATCAGCGATGTAAACGGTGACGTCATGACGCAGCAAGGGCAGCTCTGGGGCGCCAGTGGGCGGTGTGCACAGAGCGGGAGCTGAAAAGGGAAACCGGAGCTGAATCAGAAAAGCTCCCGCTCGGAGCTAGAAACTGAAAAGCGCTGGTGTGAAAGCCGCACAAGTGTCTCAATTCCCAAATACTTAGTCAGCGCTGTATATTCTGTCAACCATGAAATAATATGATATTTAGAGTGCAGTACAATACAATGTCTGGCTCGTGAGGTTAGATTTACAGTCAGAGTCCTTGTTGTTATTATTGTGTATCAACATCAGGGCGTGTCAGTGTTTACTTGTAGGAGTTGTCCAGCGCTGCCTGCAGGCTCCGGTTGTTCTCCTGCAGCTCCTCAGAGTCCGTCTGCAGCTGGCTCACATCCTTCTCCTGCCGCTCCACCACCGCGTTCAGCTTCTTGATGTTCTCCCTGTGCTGTTTCTCCACCTCCTCCTTCCCATCTAGAACCTTAATGCATAAAACGTGGAGAAAATCACAGCCATGACTTCAAAATGGTTTAAGTTTATCATTAAATCATAAAGGTAGCTGAGGACCCACTATCATGTCATGTTTATTTAAAGATAACAGCAATGAATAGTGGTAAACTAATAACGCACAAATACAAAACATTTAAATATACTTTATTCTTTAGCTTTACTGAAAATAAAGGGAAAAAGGAGTCACATTTGGCAAAGAACTGCAGCACTAGGAGATCCTAATAAGAGGTTGTAGGTTGTTTTTTTTCGACACACCTCTTACTCAAGCCTTGTGCAATACAAGAATGTCAACCATTATGAGCTTACTGCATCCATCCGCATGTTAAAACCGGCACCACAACCCGCTATGCCCATCCTTGAGAAAACTAGCAGGACGAATTTAGACAGCCTGAAGAACAGGTTTGAGATTTTTGAGCACCCACATGCTGCTTAATGGAGCAATCGAATATAAGTTAGCTGGAGTTAGCCTAAATGTGCTCGAGATAACAACCTCCAGCAACTTGAAATCTTACCTCTAAGACCACCTTTCACATCTACATGACACAGAAGCCAATTGCCAAGATCGCCCGTATTGCCAGCATCGAAAAGCAGGCATTTAACAACAAAGTCATTTTCATTTTTAGATTCCCATTTTTTTAATGCACTAAAATCGTACCTGCTGCAGCTGCCTGAGCTCCTCCTCCTGCTCCTTGATTTTCTTCTGTTGCTTTGTGATCCTTGTGTCGCTCTCCTTCTCTTTCACACGCAGCTTCTTGATGATGTTGCTGTGCTGCAGCTGCTGCTTGGACAACTTCTCACCTAAAAAGAGAAAGAAATAAACCCCTGTTCAGCCAACTTAGGTGAACACAGATGTCGTAACGATACCCCCTATGTAGCAAGATATACATTGACCAGCTTTTTTTTCTGCCCTCCCTAACTCTCGTCCTCAAGATTGATGTATGCATGACTTTTTCCATGATAAAGTGTTTCTCATACATTGATTCTTCTTGTGGTCTAATGGATAGTGTGGTGGGCTGATGACCGGAAGGTTGCAAGTTCAAATCCCGCCTGAAACACCACTACTCGTGTGTAAGGCACTTAGCCCTCAGTTACTCCAGGGAGAATGTCCCTGTAATCAGTTTGTGGTAAGTCGTTTTGGAATATGGCGTCTGCTAAATGCCTAAATTGTCAATTTTATTTTTAGGGTTATAAACCACAGATCCTCAACTCCGGTGTGTCTCACTCATTAACAACGCAACAAGAACATTGTCTACAGTAGCCATGAACTCACATGTATTTTCTTATTTGAGGGGGGGGGGTGGATGCGTGGGCCACCCGAATAGTTTAAGGGGCCTTTGGCTTTTCTTGCCGGGGGGGGGGGGGGAATCAAATTCTGTGGGAAACGATGATTGTTTTAACTTTAAAACGATGATGCTTAGACTTCTCCATTTATTACAATAGCAGGGTGTGTGCAGGAATCCTGAAGTCACATGTAAGACCTTTTAAGACCCTTTTCGTACATTTTAAGACCTCATCGCCACTTTGAGTTTTAACCGGTTACCTTAGCGACACACTTTACCTCACATTGACTATATACAGTATTGATTGTCCTTCCTCCTCATCTTCCAACCATCTGGACGCAGACTTGCATTTCCCCATAACGATGTTGTTTAACAACCGGAGTAAACGGGCCTTCGCGCTATCAAGCAGTGAGCGTGCGATGTCCCGTTCAGATGACGTCAAACCCAACGGGATGCCATCAATAAACTACACAGAATCACACTACACACCTACGCAATGATTACATTCAGGCAGACTGTAGAACACAACCTCTTTGGACAATTCATATACTTATTGAAAACAAGCTAAAAAAAATGTAATACCTTGGAAAATGCTGTTTAATAGCCTTCATTTTCGCTAAATTTATTGACTTTTAATACTTTTTAAGACCCCGCAGACACACTGTTAGATATCTGACACATGTTGGCTCTCCAGTTATTGAGGGACAGCTTATCTTTTCTCATCCTGGTGGTAAATGACCAGTCTTATCTTTATAGGCCACAACCCTGAATCATGCCTGCTCTTTATTCAATGGCCTTCTGTGTGAAACCTGGGTAACTTCTGTTTCGGTCAATCAAGTTAAAGCAGCTTTGGTACCAAGTATACAACTGGCTACAAGTTAAAAGGGCCTCGACTGTATAGGTTTAATTGTGTGGGCTTGTGAAGGAGAACAATTATAGCCTTCAAATATAAAAAATGACCTTCTTCCAGCAGGCCTCTGATCTGCTCTTCCTTCTCTCTGATGATCTCCAGTGTGTCGCTGGAGTGAAGTCTTGTAGAAAGCTCGTCTCGCAAGCCCTTTATTTCCTGTGGCATAGAACAATGAACACAAAGAAGATAAAGATGTGTTAGTTGAACAAATTGTTTTGCTTTTGTAGCCTTATTTGTGTGGTGTAGAGCCTCGGATGACTCTGATGTGATGTACCTTCTTGGCTATGTCTCTCTCCTTGCAGGCCAGCTGAGCCTTCCTCTCCGTGTCTGCTATGCGCTGAGTGAACTCATCCTTCAGGGACTGAACCGTGGAGCTGTCCTCCTTCAGGCTTATCACTTCACTGCAGGATGAACACACTCATTAGTCGAAGATAGCTTAGTGTCAAAATCCATACAGCCTTAAGCCAAGACAGCTTTTAAAACTCTGCACAAGTAGTTACAGCATTTAACAATCACGTTGCCAATTGAAAACCATTGTATTTTCATAGAAACAACACATTTTATCCTTTGGTAAAAATAGCTTCCTGATCATGATCATTGTGCGGCAGGTGTGTGCGCCATACACTCACTCTTTGAGGTTGTCACACTGCTCCTCCAGCGTGGCCTTGTCCTTGCTGACAACCAGAAGCTGAGACTCTCTCTTCTCCAGGCGGCCTGACAGATCATCAATCACCTACAACATGTCCACAACATTTTGTCTTTACAACGACATTCGCACAGACAATCCAGTTCAAATACAACTTACTCATTTTAAAACTAGTGTGGTAGAGCTTAAGGTTACCTTCTTACATTAGTATAACAGACAGTTCTGGGAGAACTTGTATTTGACCAAAGAACATTTCTGAAAGGATATTGGCAGGTATTTTTTAAACAAAATGGCCGAATTGAAGTGAAAGCTATTCGACAGGAGAAACACAAAGTCTTGCTCTAGATAACGCACAATGGGACGAGTTAAAAAGATGATATGGAAATGTGACATGACCTTCAAGTATCTATGTGCTTCTATTATGCATTCTTTGGAAGTCTATCCAAAGAACTGAGTTGGTTTAAAGGAAGACTTCACACATAAAATACACATTTGAATATCAACAACTCACCCGGTGTTAACTTGAATTGTTGAAGAAAACGTAGTCTTGATGAAGTGTTTTAAGTAGTAAGGTTTAAGCCAACATGCATGTGTTTGGGAAGAAGTGATTATGCAACTGGATCAATGAGACGTGGATATACTGGAAGAGTTGTTTGATAGCTGGTGAGCAGATGTTTTAATATAGTTTTGCTGTTGTTAAACATGGCCATACTACTCCCTAGGACTGTGGAGGACATTATTGAATTGTTCGGTCACCATGGAAGCAAGATTTCAAGATAATATAGGTCGATTCATTGAGTAACAAATGGTCATTTTGTAAGTGAAGTATTCCTTTAAATGCATTTTTTGAAAGGATAAATACGGTACGTCCACACAGCAGCTTTAAACAAATCTTCCAACGCTTCCAACCCATTGACTTTGAATGGGGATGACGTCACTTTGCCTCGCTTTTCGCCGAACTGCATTGTGGGGGAGCGAAGCGAAGATTTCCAGGATTTCCAGGATTCAAAAGTTGAGCAATGTTCAACTTTTGAAGCTGAGCTGGAAGCGCCAGCCAATCAAACACGTTTATGCAAATCTGACAGTAGAAGCGCTAGCCAATCAAACCGCGTGTAAGCAGGGAGAACCAGACCGCAGTTCATTTCCTCATATTCCAAACGAGAAATCACGGTAGCAAATCACCCGGTTCTTTACGACCAGAACTATTAACGGGATACAAACCGGAGGAACCGGGCATGGAGGGAGGTGGCAGAGGCAGTGGGTGAAACTGGTAGGTTTTCGCCTGTTTGGGGAGTTTATATATATATATATATATATATTGCTCGCATTAAATCCCCGGGGTTTTTTGCTTTGTATGTCGGGGGCGGGAGATTCATGTGATTGGTTGTTGGTCGCATTGCTCGCAAAAAATCCCCAAGCTGTCAGACACGCCCAGCTCCAAGATTTTCAAGATTTTTGAAAAGCTGCTGTGTGGACGTACCGTTACATGTATACTTTACACATGACTTTCAGAGTAGTTTAATAATAATGTACCATATACGCAACTAATCTATGACTAGCAAGTTGAACAATAAACTCAGCTATATGGACTTTGTAACATATATACATACAATATTTAATAACTGCTACCTTTTGAAGCTCCAAAATCTGAACTGGGGAGACACTTTTCATCTCTGCAGTGATTGGCGGAGCGATCTGTTCGTCAGCGTTGGAGGCGGGATCAGACAGAGTGACATTCGCCTCAGAGTCCTGCTCCTGCTCCATCAAGTCTTCAGGCTGATCACTATTAACAGGCGTCGCACTCCGGCCACTCTCCTCCATCTCATCCAGCGACTGCTCCCTCATTGTGTCTGTATAGCCCTCTTCCTCCTCTTCCTCCTCCTCCTCTTCCTCCTGTCCTAAATTCTCCTCCTCTCCATCTTCCTGCGTCTGACACACAGCTGAGGACACTGTCAAAGGAGGAGAGCCCGTGGTGACAGACGCTAGCGTCCGACTGCCGGGGATGTCATCGTCCGAGTTAACCTCGCTCACACTCCGGCTGTCCAACGACTGAACACTGAATGAATCTATGCGCTCGAATGCGTCCGAGGAGGAGCCGCAGCTCTCCGTGAGTTTGGAGTAGTCCTCCAGGTGGGGGAAATCTCCACAGGTGGAGGCCGTGAGAAGCTGAAAGGAGCCCTGCATCAGGTGAAGGTCGGCCTTGCCCTCCCCCGTTTCTTGTCTGGAGCTGGCTGAGCTCTCACTCAACACTGACTCGTGGTCAAGCACTTCAATGTCACTGGTGGTGGAGGTTCCTGAGGAGAAAGCGCTGACCGGAGGAGAGGGGGTATCACTTTGACGGTCCTCCACCTTTGAGTCTTTATTCTCTAGGAGTATTTCCTTAGAGGGCAGAGAGGGCGAAGGATCAGGGGGAGTAGAGCTCTGAAGTTCAGAAGTGACAGCAGCCGGTTCACAGGAATCTGTGGTGTCCTGCTCCACCTGGAGATCGCATGGAGGCTGTGACTGCTCTGGTGTGGAGTCTACGGAAACTGTAGAGCCGATATCTGTTTGTACATCGCTCATTTCGCTGTCAGGAAGGTCGCTGGGAGAAGGAGCAGGAGAAACTGGCTGCAGGAGGATAGTGTCTGAATAACGGGATTCTGCTGAGGAATCCAGATCAACCATCTGGTCTTCATCATCCGTCTGATACTCCAGGGTCTCGTCCGCAGGTGCTGAATTCTCTTCTTCGTGCGCCACAGTCTCCCTGCTTTGGTTTTCCTTCTCCTGAGGCCGCCTTTGCGACTTAGTAGGTGGTACGGACACTACCTGGGAGACGGTGACGCCTTGGACGTCTCCGGGTGGCAAAAAGGTAGTGAAAAAGTTTTCTGATTCATCCACAACTGTGCGGGTGACAGGAGTGGTGATGGCCTCAGAGGAAGGAGGAGGAGTGATGGGCCTCTCTTCAGGGGGCGCCTCCCACGGCGTCATTCCCCATCCTCCACTCAGTGACAGCTTTCCAGGTATTGTTACATCTGTCGGAAATGAAGTTCCAGTTTTAGATCCGGAGACAGGTTTATTGCCAGGTTGGTTTACACATGCGGGGAATTTGCCTTGGTCTATATGGTGCATACGTAAACACATTTAAACAACATACATTGAAAAGAAAATGACGATTATAATAAAGACATATAGAGAAATATTAACAATAATATGTATAGATAATAGAAATACCAAAAACTATGTAGAGTTTAAGTGTAATGTGAAAATAATATATGTGCAGTTTTGTTATGAAAAAGTAGAAAGCTGTGCAGATATCATAAGAGTAGCTTTGTATAAAAATGAGCTTTTCTTGCAGAAATTCCAAATGTGCATGTGACAACATTAGCTTTTACCTCCCCATGCCTACTCACCATCATAGGGCATGACAACTGTGTCACCCCACTGGTCCTCCTCTTTGATGTCCAGAACTCGGTCGATTGACTTCTGAGCTGTTGTTAAAGCTTGTTTAGCGAAGCTGGACAGAGAGGAGTTGAACCAACTCATGTTGACTGTGTGGCTAGCTAGCGATCAGTAACTCCAGGAACTGTAACACGGATCTTAAAGGGGGATTGGCGTTATCACATAAACCACAGTCCCTTTAACTATCTCTGCATTTCTTGAAATAAACGACACCCTAGTGAAAACACTATTTCGCTATGTCAAAGTGTGTTCTTCCGGGATAAGCTTTGTTGACATCTAGCTCCCACTTAGCTAGTTAGCCAAAGCATAGCGTCTGTGTACAGAGGAAACATCAATCCCAGATACAGTTACAGCTCGCAAACTCGTCAGCTGGCATTCATAATCGCATGATTTCTAAAGTAGACATACAGGTACCTCTAATACCCTGCCTGAACTCTACCACCACGATCAAAGTAAACGCAGTTCCATGCCTAATCCAAGCTGTTTTCGGCTCCTTTGCTCCGCCTTCATCGTTTGTTTTGGTCGCTCTCAACTTGTAGCCACATTAGCATTAGCATGCTCGCCACTTCCTTTCCACGTAGCAGCGTGACGTCATGGTCTGACTAGTCTACTCTGCAGAGCCGAAGAAGCAAAGGATGTAATATAATAATATGTAACATGCAAACAGAAAAACAGATGTCTCGTGTCTCGGTTAGAATCTGCCAGGACTGAATTTAAGTCATTTAAATAATAAACAATGTGCGCAATAGGCTATACTCTTTGTTAGCATCTCTTATCATATTCATTTTTAGGTGTAATAACATAATTTGTATAATATCTCAAAACTTGAATAGGTTCACTTGTATTACTAATGTGTGCTTTTTCTCTGTATTTAACATGTTAGCTTACTCTTGTATTGTCTGCCTTATGTACCTCCTATGACACTTTAGCTGTAACACCCTGCTGAGGGACTAACAAAGGAATTCTGATTCTGATGTGAAATTTGCCTGAAAAGCTGCAAACCAGAGGACATTTGAAGTGGAATAATGCCTGTGATGTGCCTATATAATTTCAGTTTTGTCTTAAGGTCACCTCTTCATACTTCCATGAAGGTCACTTGTTGTCAGTGCTCATTTCTTGCACTAGGTGATATTCGGGGGGAAAGACAGAGTATGTTCTGAACTATGAATGTTTAACTATTTCATATATTTAACCTTCCCCTTATAGTACTTAGAAATACATAGATTGTATTAGCTCAATATGTGTTTGATATATATAGTTTTTACTATTTAGGATGTTTAAGCTTAAAAACAAATGATCTGTCCATATTGACACATGGAAACACATGTCTAGTAAGGCCTAGAAATCACACACTAAACTTGCTAAGTAAAGATAAAGAAACAGAAACTTTGTAAGAAACAGATTTGTATTCCAGTTCACACATCATTATCTGTATCTGATGATAACCACTTCAGTGGGTACTGCTACAAAAAAACAGTTTTGGAATAAATAAATATTCAAAATATTGGAAACCAGAACATGTACAGATTCATATTTGCCAAAGTGACTTATTCTCGTCTCTTTGTTTGCATGTTTGTAGTGCAGATAGCACATGAATGCAGAGATCCCCAACGTCTGCAGACAATGTATCACCAAAAGATGACAAGGTATGAAGTATGATTTTGGCTTTACAGTGCAAGACATAAAGTCAATAAGTACATTAAAACAATGAAATTAGATAAACTCATTTACAACGTGAACGATTACATGGTAAACTGTTCTAGTTTTTAGGCCGTTTTTAAATATTCAGCATCAAGCCACAGTTGGCCAAGAAACCAGAATGACATCAACTGGCTGTGGAAGTGCTTGAATTCATCCTATGAGGTAAAGCTTAGTCTGAACAACATGGTCTGAGGTGTGGTGACATCAGCTACTGCCAGCTCCTGTCCGTCACTCAGCCCCAGATCTGGAAAAAACATGTTCAAATAAACAGTGAGTCAGCATATTCACAGTCTTCAGTTCCTAGGAAACATATTCAGTAAACAAAACATCTCACCCTTGAGGGTTTTGGATAGATTTGGCCGCGTCCTCTGTTCGATTGAAGCGACAGACTGTAAAACAAAACACAAATTAGGCTTAAACCAACATTTGCATAATAATAATAATAATAGATTTAATTTGTTAGCGCTTTTACAGGTGCTCAAAGAAGCTTTACATATATAGTGAAGATAAAATAAAAATAAAGGAACAACAAATAAATATATAGTTAAAGTTAAAGTCAAATAATACAAAAACAATCACACATTAAAAGCCAGATTGAAGAGGTGAGTTTTTGTGAGTCTTTTGAAGGTGGTGAGGTCGGTGCAGTCTCTGATGGGTTGACCTAATTGACCTAATTGAGCCAGGAGGCATTAGACTCAAATACACTGCAAACACAAAACAGTGTAATTAATTAATTACCTGTAAATATAATGTTTTGTTCTTTCCTTCCACTGTTGCGGTTATAGCAGGGGATTTCATTTGTCTGAAATACATATATTGTTGTTAAAGACAATGTCGAATGACCCAATAAGCAAATATAACCGTAAGCAGAACTTAATTTAGGATGGTACAGGGCAGTAATAAAACACAATAAGGCAACGTCACTTACAGGGAGGCACTTTCAGTCAGGAAGTCCAACAACTCCTGGAGTTTTGAAGTTGGAGAAAAGTGCAAGTCCAGAGGTACTTGGCTGCAGGCTGAACAGTCTTCCTGAATCAGAAGAAGAACATAAACGTGTGTGTTACAAAAAGAGGAGACTTTATAATTGGAGCAAACTTGAGCTGGCAGGTGAAACTCAAGGACCAACCTTTCGTTCTGCTTCAAACGTGTAGGTGTATAGGCCGTCAACATCATTGAAGACCATGTAGTTATTGAGAGGTATATAGGCACTGCAGACGCGCAAGATAATATCATGAGGAAAAGTCGTGGGTTGTTTGTACAGGTCTTTACTGTGTGCATGTGTGTGCAAGCAGAACCTGCAAACTCACCTTGTTGCTAATTTGAAAACCTCAGTTGCGCAAGCAGCTGGTAAAAACAAGTCAGGGAAATAAAACAGTTATGTCCGGGTACACAGTTTATTCAGTACAGTTTGAAAATAATTGATATTTTATACGACAGGGCTTACTTTCAGCTCTCTACTGACATGCCTTCACTTTGATTATGTCTCGCTACTTACCAGCTATGACAGCATTTGTAGACGCTACAGCTGGAATTATCCTCTTCACAACCCCTGCAACATTTAATAAGGACATTGAAAATATGTCGTACTTACTGCTAAAAATAGACAGTAAAAAACACATTTAAAACATGCAATGTGTCTTATCTTTAAAAGAGAGGACATTGTGTTTTACAGACACAAACTAATGTATCAAACTCCCAAAAATAATTGAGCTGTGTTATATTATATTTACTTTGGTACTTTGTCTCCCAGCTGCGAGACAAAGCAACATGTTCTGGTGGTGACAGACAGAGGAGCCCTGAGTGCTTACCCTGTGTTAGTCTGTATGTGACTCCAGTGATTTTGAACTCTGCTGCCCTCTCCAGGGATCTCTGGTACACCCACTGGATGTGCTCTGGGTCATCCCCATCCAGGACCACACCATCTAATCCACACACACATATAAAGAAGAACTTGAGTTAACCTTGTTTGTAAAGGTCCTGGGGTCATGGGGCTACTTAATGATCGTTGTTCAAATAAAAAAACAGAATTCAACCGAAATAACAACTGTGGTGTGATTCTTACCTCCAAAGGGAGTCTCTTTGGGCCACTGCAGCATGCGGACATACTCCACACAATGTTCTGGCAGACGAGGCATGGAGGCGATTGTGCACATGGGGAAGTTGATCTACAAAGACAAGTCCATTTTAGCAACAAACTGGAGATGAACTGCTTCTGTAAGACTAAGTTGTGGTTGTTTTTGTAAATGCTACCTCACCTGAGGAGGGTAAAGTTCAAGGGTACAGTCGATGCAGGCGGTCATGCCCGGGAGAATGACTCTGGCGTTTCCTTTAAAGCCTTCAGTCCCACCATCAATGAGAGGAATGATGGAGCTTGGGTCTAAGACGCCATCATCGTACGCCAGCAAAGACAGCTGCAGAAAGAGACACGGAGAGATTTATTTCAGAACGTCGTACATCGTTACAGTTGTAAATGTAAGCATTGAAGATAAGAGTAGAGAATAAAAAGGACTGTGACAAAGATTGCAGTGAAGAGGGAGAACTCACCAGCATACCATTCATCCACCTCCTGGCAAGTATAGAGTCCAGGCCACAGACAATTATATGGAATTCTAGATGGTAACAGGAATATGAATAAATACATTTGAACACATATATTGACAAAATGTCAGGATGCACAAAGTTAAAGCATTGTATGCACTATAGCGATAGACAAATATAACAGTGTCATTAAAATCTTATCAGTGACTATGTGAGACGTACTGAGGAGAAGTTCAGAAAAACAAGCAAGTTGCTAATCTTGTAAACAGCTGAAATGTGTTTCCCTTGGTTACTGGTGGTTTGTTTTCAGCAGAAAGTGAATGTGAGTTTATCAGACATCAAACAAAATATTAAACTGCCTACATTGTTACACCCCTTCCACCCAGACATTAGGAAAGGTGGGTCTGAATAGTCTATAGATACTTACGTCTGTAGAAGGTTTCGTCTAAGTCTTGGATTTTCTTAAAATGTCTGCACAAGAATTAAGGAGAATCTATGTTTGGACATAATGGTCCACTCATTTCCCGATGTAACAAGCAGGGTTCATACACTTTTTCACCAATGATTTTCAATGACTTCTCCATGACCTTTACCTAATGTTCCATGACCAAAAAAATAACTCTTTCTCAGCGTACCACTGAAAATGGTTTATTTTAACATGGAACAGGAACATAAGGTCTGCATATGAAGCATGTTGTGCCTCTAAAACAAATCAAATAGGCTTACTAGCTTCTACACGCTAAAGCAACTCAAATCTCAGTTAAATGCCATTTTACGTTTCATTACTATACAGTATTTATTATCATTATAGTATTACTATTTCGGCGATTAGATAAAATATAAATTATATTTGATGCAACTTTAGTTACATTTCCATGACTTTGGGACAAATATTGTTTTCCATAACTTTTCCAGGGCCTGGAATTTGTATTTTGAATTTCCATGACTTTTCTAGGTTTTTAATGACCGTAAGAACCCTGAACAAGGATGTTTCTATTCTACATTCTTAAATTGAGTTTTCCGACATGGCGATGAGCTGCACGCACCATTTTACACACATTTGACCACATGGATTGTGATTTGGGTTTTTAAACAATTGCATTAATATCAAGCATCTTACATGTTGCAATAGTTACATTAAAAGGATACGGGACTACACAGCATCCAGGTATGCGGCTGTTGATGAAATCAGCTGCAACGTCCGCCTTGGGCCGACCTATATCTTTTGGCCTGGTCAACACAACGCACACACGTTAAAATAACATATCTGATTGCTTCACAGATAACATTAAAGAAAAAAACAGGCTCAAAGTTTACATAGATTTGTTTTACATAACTGACCTGAAGAGGAACTGTCGATTCAAGTTGGACACATCAATGGTGTCCATGTCGACAACATGAATGTTGCGAAATCCGGATAAAGCCTGAGCCACAACATGAGTAATAACAAAGAACAAAGTGTTAGTCATTCATTAAAGTACAAATTAGACCTTCTTGAAAAAAGTAAGTATAAAAAGGTGATCATACCAGATCTTTCAGCAGCTCACATCCCAGTCCACCTGCACCAATGACCAGGATTTTGCATGTTTCTAACAAAAACTGCATCGACTGTTGCGAGAGGCGATAAATAAATGATAGATTAGAGCCATGCTTGATAGCACAGATCAAATACAACAAAAACACTTGCATGTAACTCTTACCTCTGTGCTGGGTTCAAAGTCAGGATGTGTGAAGGGCCCCGATCTTTCCAGAAACTTTTTGACGTGGTTCCACCGCCCTTCCCACTCACAGGAGCGTCCGCTGCCTCCATCCACCACCATCCTGTAGAAACAATATGCACATTTAGGATGCATCTTCAGCAGTATTTAATGATAGATGACATACTACACTTTGTATGATAAGTCTACTGAGATAGATAGATGGATAGATAGGTAGATAGATGGATAGACAGTCTATTTATCCCAATAAATGATTTCATGATCATGCGACAACAAGAAATCAACCAATTACTAAATTGTTGTGACTGAATTTCACATAGTAAAGGTGCTATGTGCCGTTCACAGCAGACCATGCAATAACTGCCGACATGCAATAGACTATATATTGAGTGATATATTAGCAATGGCTAATGTGTTGGTGTTTCCCATACGTCTGTGTCTGCTCTCACATGTGTATTGTTTGTTTTTTAACCATCCCATGAATATATGTCCTAGAAAAACTGAGTATTACTGACATGTGGGCGTTTCTCTCCCTTGTCTCACTCACGCTAAGCAGCTAGGCTAGGTGAATAGCTAGCATGTCAACAGTGAGAAGGGACAGTAAACACCTCTTACTTTGCATAGAGGGGCAATATACCATCATTAACTTTACGGTATATACGTGTTAGCTACTCACAAACAACCAATCAGTAATGTTTTCCCTAATTTAGAGTCAGCATATTCTGTTTAAAACCACTATGAGATTAGCTTCTTCGGCTAATGTTAACCTTCCTCCTGGCTGGTAACCTCAAACCTTCTACCATTTCATCACTAACTTCTCAGTCAGCTCCACTACTCTGCTTCTTTTCTTCTCCCTAAAAAGAGAGAATAAAAGAAGGTTCATTCATGCTGTGCTTTCGTAGGTTAATGAGATTTGAAAGCATCTTTCGGGCAGTTAATGACTGTGTTTCTTGCTCGTTTCTTCGGCAGCTACTTACGGCTCATCCGTGTCCGCCATGTTTGTCTATATGAATGCCTTCAAGGGCCGAATTAAATCGTAGTAAACACAGTATTTCCTTACTAAAATTATAAAAGATTCACAAATACAAATTAAGATTTAGCGGTTGTTTTCATTTGAGACCACCATAGTTATTATGTCGTGCAGCCAGGCCTCAAATAAGATAAAGGCGCATATAAGATAGCTTTGATATAGTGTATTTCATTTCCCCGATAATTTTGAAGGCAGCATTGTCCAAAATCAACTATTAAATCTGCACACACAGCACAGATCCAACAGGCGGCAGCATTTACCCTTCATTGTGTGTGTTTGTGCATTACATCAGTGCACACCTACTGTACTGTAGCTGATAGAAAACGTAATTTCTGTCAGAAATGTGAATTGTTACAAACTATATTAAGCACAGATGTCCACATTTTGGAACTTTTTCATACAATAAGAGTTTGTAGCAATGTAGCTTATGGGTGCGGTGGGTTTAAATATGGCAAAGCCAGTTAAATAATTGACTTGACTAGTAATTACTTGATAATTGCTCTTCTCTGTAAGGTTCAGTTCAGCCCTATAACTTTCAGCAATTATCTATAAAACCAGCTAACAGCCAAGGAGGGACAGGGGGAGATAAATGGCTAATTTTAATTAAACAAACCTGTTTTAAGATCAGAAATTAACTAACTAATTTCCTGGATGCGAAGTATGCCTAATGAATAGATCCTTCACTGTTTTTTACAGCACTTCTTCTTTTGTAATAATTATGCCATGGACTTGAAACACATATCTGAACATAGGAACTGTTTAAAAGAATAAAAATGTACTTTCACAGATGTATTGCTTTGAGATGCTTTCATTGTGAATTGTGGCGCAAAGCATAAATAAGACATGAAATTGAGGTCTGTTATTCAGTTTAACGACGGTACTATGAGGGCATCTCACTGTGTCCACATTGCGCTAATAAATCGAAGTGCTTAATCTCTAATTGAAGAATGATTAATAAACCTTGGATGGGCTTCTTTGCATTTTAAAAGACGTGCCTGTAGGCGCAATTAATCCATCTACCTGCAACTGCTCTATTAGTGAATGTAGTGAATACCTTTTGCAGAGGTCACCAAAGATGTACCTAATGTATGCATGCACCATAGACTGTATTATGGTATGCAGTGATAGCCTGGTGCATAGAGATATACTGTGTAGAGAGCATACACAGCAGGACATGGAGTTTTTTTTATTTCTCAGAGTTTTGAATATTTGAATGGTTTGATAGAGCATCGCCTTTTTTTCCTGATTTTTAATGAGATGTTCCGAATGACAGCCTCCGAAAACTGATAACTAAAAATAACTGCTGTGGCCATGCCCTTCATAGCTGACTGGCTACCATCTCAGCCCTCCTCTCTTTCTCTTTCGTTCTGTCTGTCTTGTCCTCTTTCATTTAACCTCAGCTATGCTCTCATGTTAGACAGAAGGGAAAAGTGATGAAATCTCACCCCCCCCATTACAAATATGGAAGCCCGCAAGAAACGTTTATGTTATAAACTAGGACTGTTGCAGTGGGAGTATTGCCCATGGGCACTCTAGTAGGCATGATTGTGGCCAGATCTTCAGGTTGCATGCTTTATTGCTTTTGCCTCCAGCCCTATTTTGACAATCTTTAAAGCACCATGTGTCATTGAATGCAGACTGGATTTAAAGTCGAGCAACAGGGGACCAAAAGTCAAAACATCTTCCCGTGGTGACACATTTTTATAGATTTCAATTGAAATGCCATCTGTCATTCCCTCACCTTAAGCAGGGACACTCTGAATGTCAACACGGCGTCTTTGAGGTGACCCGGCTCTTTGCCATCCATCACTGCAACTACAGTCAGCGTGCAGAGATTGAAGAGTCCAGAGGTAAATTAGACCATTACTTGAAATGCTCAATCGCAGCAGGCCATCAGTCTTATGACACCTTGCTGGGAAGAAGAACCTCAGATGATGTTTTCCTCGTCTCACTCTCCAGTTCTTCAGAAAACCTTTGCATCGACATGGGAATCCTGTTTTGTCAGCTTTATGGCACCATATATCTCCACATCCATTTTCCATTTGATGGCTTTCTGTCAGGACGTCCAAAGTGGTGTTGATTGTGCTAATGATAATGTGTCACAGCGATGTGTCCCACGTTAGGCCCAGAGCAGGCTGCCAGCCAGAAGCCAAGGAGACGCTACAGGCCAGTGTTGTGTTGTGCTGGAGTAAGTGATTGATGACTCTCTCTGTTGTAGTGCTTTGATTAAGACTCCAGTGATTTATCGCCACTGCTCACAACGCAATTAGACTTCATATATACACTCCACAAAACAGTGTTGTCTTGCTATATGATCCCACTTCGTGTGTGCACGCACTTGTGTGTTATCTGTTATCTTGTGTGCATATAAATGCTTCCCAAGTGTGTCTGATGAGATTCCCAGGAAGAAAAAACAGACTCCCCTCAGCTCTCAATTTTGTGTTAAAATAAAAAAGGATTTGCACGTAAGGTATTTATTCAAATATATGATATGTGATGGATGTGTTTACCTTAAACTGAAATTGCATGGGATGTAATCACTTTAATATGCAAATAAGCTCGATGAATAGATTGTATTTTCATTTTGAAAATGCAACCATGCAGTGTGTCATGGTTGAAAACCAGTGGTCTCCAAACTTCTACTGAACAAGAGGCAATTTTAAGACAAAAACAACCACTGATACTGTTTGTTTTCATCTTTGCAATGCATACACATTATTTGTTTTAATCGTGTATGGCTGCAACTATGACTAACCCTTTAGGTTCCACTGCCAGTGTCACCATCATAACATGCCCAAAAAGTGAAGAGGCTGCACCCTTTGGGTTGTTGCAACGTCACCAAGGTGTTCGACAACAAAATTCATAGCGCGAGGGGTGTGGCGTCATTGCTGGTTTGCACTTTGTTCTTCCTGTTTTTTGATGGGCTGAACCACACAGACGATTTGTGCTCGGCACTTCCTGCCTGCAGGGGCGGAGGACTCGCCATGACCTTGCTGCACAAATTGTTTCTAAGGAAAAGTTGAAGATTTGAATAGAAAAGTGTTGATAACGTGATGACTTTCAAGCTAAGAATTATGATGATGTCAGTGTGAACAGTGTATTAAATGCAGCTACTGAGGGTTAAATCTGACCCTAACCTACAGTTATACACAGACAATCAGAATGAAAAATGCACAAAACATTTGTACTGACTGGTGTATGTCAAGTCCTGATATCTGGTACTTTTGTACTCAGTTTCTGCGGTGAGACAGAAAGATAGACATGGATGCATGTAGGGGAAAAAGTGTAAGAAAAAAAGCAATACACTCCAGTCACATCCTCTCATTTTACTGTAGGTCAACTTTGCAAATTCAAATTATGCCATAGACCTTTGTGTGTAGCATAATCGTCTGCTAGTACTGCATTTCTGTTGTGCAGCCCTTTGTTGCAGGATAACAAGAAATGATCCTTGAATTGTTCAATCCTTGAGCAAAAGCTGGTGGTCTGGTTTAATTTCCATCATCTTTGTCGAAATTAAGGTAATTTTGTTGCATTTTTGGAATTGTGCTTATTTGCTTTCTTGCTAGAATTACTTTGAAAAGGTTTCTTCTCTAATGTCTACCGGGAATATGAAGCTACAGCCAGTCGGTAAGTAGCCTTTCTTTGCACAAATACTGGAAGCATTGGGAATCCCAATCTATCAAACAAGATTCAATATCTCTTTAGGTTGTGGTTGGCAGATATTTGTACCTTTAGACAAAGTCAGGTTAGCTTATTCCTGGTTTCCAGTCTTTGTGCTAAGCTACGTAAGCTAACTCGCTAGCACCAGCTACAAGGGACAGTCATTTCCTCCTCTGACCCTAATTCATGATGTTACATTTCATTACAAAATGATCCAGATCCAGATTGTCGGTATAGTCTCATAAAGTGGAGAGATGATAGTACTGATGTGTTTTTAGCGCGTGTGTTTCAGACTTCTTTACATAGTGCTCATCCTCACAAGACAAACATTTGCACAAACCCATGTCTCCCCTTGTAGTGATTGTATCAGCGTAGTGTTAATATCAACCATGATACATTTCTCTTATCAGATCTTTCATCTTTGGGAGAGGCTCGCTCTCTGTGTCTTTTAAGGACAGCAGAGGAATTACTTGCAGGAGAATCATAAGACAGTGGAACGGAAATTTCCCTTTGGCTATTTCAACAGCGTTTATTCCGGCTTTCGCTTCCTATTTCCTGTCCTCCTCAGCATGCTTCCTGCTCTGCCATTCCTACTGTTCCTCCATCACTATTGTCCCTTCCTTGCTAAAAAGGGACATTGTGTGGTGTAAAGACAACATCCAGTCTGTCAGCAGTCACCCAAGAATTTCCTCACAGGAGAGAAACACACCGGATTAAGTGGCAAACAACAGATACTTAAAGGCTCCGATTTTTCATCAAGAAGGATGTCCAACCTGACAGAGACAATATATCAAAAAGGAAGCTGCCTTTCTCTAAAATGTGTGGTGTGTTGTATCCGTGGTTACCTAAAGCAGTGTGCACATCGGAAATACAATACAGAAGTAGGCTACATTAGTCAGTAGCACTTTGTCAGGGTGAATACCCCGATGGTCAGCCCAAGCGCCTCTCGAGGCAAAACTAAGAGCGACAATAACCTGAGGGTCAATTTTTCACTCTTGCTCTGACAGAGTCTGAGGCGAAGGGAATGTGGTTTTTCTTTTCCATCAAAACTTCAAACCTCAGATTGATCCATCTACTTGTTGTGTGACAAAGTAGGGCAATGACTCATTACTCATTGTCATCAAAAAACATTGCTTCAGAAATGTCTTTTTATTTGAGTTTGAGGCAGTTTTGCTCGATCTTAATCAAATCAAGTAAATCGACCAAGCCAATTATTTAAATTCAGTTCAAAAGGATTGTGAGTTTTCAAATGTTTGGAGAAACAGACAAAGCCGTCATGGAGGCAAAGCAATGTGTCGCAGTTGACGGTAACAACAGCATAACACGTTTTTTTTTTAAAAGGCCACCGAAATAAATCAATATCAGTTCAAGAAGTACTCTATATTTAGAATATTTTCACTGCTTGACCTTGGAAGGAGACAGCTATACAGTCTATATTTCGACGAGGAACTGAAGCTGTTATCTATGCTTTCTTTAAAGTCTTCAGACAAGGTCATGTAAAAATTATTTACATGAGTTGTAGATCATGAGAGTTGCTTGTCTACCACTATCTTGAGCAGCATCCGAGTGTAAAATATTTGTATTATGTTCAAAACATTGAAGAGAGCTTTAGAGAGTCCGATAGCAACAGTCTAACAGCAGAGTAAGTTAACACGATGCAAATATTAGAAATAAAGCATTGACTTATATAGATGTTTCAATATATGTTGTCGCTGCCTCTATCAGTACACTATTTCAGTGCCAGTACTCCTGTCTGTTTGGGGGTCATGCCGACTGTCCTCTACTGTAGGTAAGACAATGACTATGACCATGGATATGTAACTCACACCACCCCACTTGAAGAACTATCACCATAAGACATGACAAGTTACCAAATAAACAGCCATGATTTATTGCATTACTTGTTAGACGCTTTTATCCAAAGCAACTTACATACTCAATACTGTGGACAATCCCCACAGGAGCAATTTGGGGTGAAGCGTCTTGCCCAGGTACACAACAACATGCTGACTGCAGTGGGGTTTGAACCTGTGACCCCCTAATCCCAACACAAAGGCTCTATCCACTGCGCCATACGCCTCCCTCTATTTATGATAGAGACGCTGCCCATGCTGTTCCCACCATAAGGTTTAACCCCCAGGGATTTCCTCAGCCCTGCATTTTATGTTCTCCTCTTTCCTCTGCAGAGCACAGGCAGGGTGGAGCGTTAGGAAGTGGGGTATATCCTTCCTCTACACTCAGAACATGACTGGGGAGAGAGGCTGAAAGCTCGGGGCTCTGAACCAGTGAAAGGACAGATACCATCAGAAACCTACAGCCTATCTCTTCTATATCAGTGGACTTACATTTTTAATAGTTCAAGCATTCATAGGAGATAAAGTATCTTGAAATCGTATCCCCACCATAGACTGTATATACACTGAACATAAATGCAACACTTTTGTTTTTGCTCCCATTTTTCATGAGATGAACTCAAAGATCTAAAACATTTTCTATATACACAACATAACCATTTCTCTCAAATATTGTTCACAAATCTGAAAAGATCTGTGATAGTGAGCACTTCTCCTTTGCCGAGATAATCCATCCCACCTCACAGGTGTGGCATATCAAGATGCTGATTAGACAGCATGATTATTGCACAGGTGTGCCTTAGGCTGGCCACAATAAAAGGCCACTCTGAAACGTGCAGTTTTGCTTTATTGGGGGGGTCTGAAAACCAGTCAGTATCTGGTGTGACCACCATTTGCCTCACGCAGTGCAACACATCTCCTTCGCATAGAGTTGATCAGGTTGTTGATTGTGGCCTGTGGAATGTTGGTCCACTCCTCTTCAATGGCTGTGCCAAGTTGCTGGATATTGGCAGGAACTGGAACACGCTGTCGTATACGCCGATCCAGAGCATCTCAAACATGCTCAATGGGTGACATGTCCGGTGAGTATGCTGGCTATGCAAGAACTGGGATGTTTTCAGCCTCCAGGAATTGTGTACAGATCCTTGCAACATGGGGCAACATGAGGTGATGGTCGTGGAAGAATGGCACAACAATGGGCCTCAGGATCTCGTCACGGTATCTCTGTGCATTCACAATGCCATCAATAAAATGCACCTGTGTTCGTCGTCCATTACATACGCCTGCCCATACCATAACCCCACCACCACCACCATGGGCCACTCGATTCACAACATTGACATCAGAAATATATATTATATAATATATAATAATCATGCTGTCTAATCAGCATGATTATTGCACAGCCCCTATACTGCACAATTGCATTTGTATACAATGTCATTTTATGTAACCGTAAATGATGGCGCCATAAATTCAGCCTGAACTGTTGGGCTTGTGAATTATAGTAGTAATTATTATGAGAGTGTATAATGTAATGTGCATAACCATACTGTAGGTTCTGAGGTGAGGAAAGGGAGGAAACAGCCCTGTGCTGCTGTAGTTTGAGCCTATAGGCTGCAGTTCATTTGGGGCTATATCTGATTTATAATCCATATATTCCACTTGCTGCTTTCTTATTCACCTTCTTTTCCCCGAGACACTTTTCCATCCAATTTTCTCTCTTTCTTTCCCATCCGCTTTTTGTTCTCACTTCCCCTCCCACCCGTAGCTGTTCAGTTTAGATTCGGGGATGGAAAGCTTCATAAACAATTTTCTCCCCTCGCAGTTGAGCCACTTTTACCCAGGCACTGTGTGAACGACGCCATGCCAATTTCCTGAATCCATACTTCACAGCTCCCCCTCACCTCACCCCACCCCCCTTACTTTCTTCCTCTCTCACTCCTCACTCCCTCTGTCCATCGAAACAATGTCCATGTCAAGACAATTATACCCACTCTCTGCCTGCCACACACACTAACTCGCTGTGTTTACCACTGAAGGGCTGGTGGCAGCAAAGCAATTTCCTCCTGATGTGAATGCTGTATCTTTTTCTCTCTCTCCCTCCATCTCTCTCTCTCTCTCATCCACAGTCTCTCATGCTCCTCTAGCCCTGCAGACATCTGATCTCATAAGCGATATATCTGCTGTTATAGCCACTGGCACCTCCTTGCCTCCGGCCACCAGCTCTGCCAGTGCTGGTTATTTCTGCTGGGAGGTGGCGGGAACGTGACAGGCGCAGCAGCGTGCAGCGGAGCGAGGGCCGCCAGCTTCAGGCTCGGGGCTCACTGTGTGTTGAGATTATCACTCGAGCCGCGGGCCCTACCAGCCCCACTCTGCCGCCTCTCTCGATGTGAGGCCACCCTAGTTTCACAACTCACATACATTCTCCTCGGCCCTCCACTCCGGGCCCGGTTACACACAAGAACAGCCACCGTCACAACTTTATGACATTGTCAATCATGGCTGCGTGTTGTGTATCCTCTGCGGGCAAACTCTGCCTTGAAGCATGCCGTGTGCGCTTAGAATAGGTGGATACAGGACATCAGGGTGCGAACTGGAGGGGAGCAGGGGGAGCTATAGCTCCCCTAGTGGTGACATGAGCTCCCCTGGGAACATGGTTTGTGAAATTTGGGGGGAGCTCTAAAATACTGATATGATGACCAAATAAATTCCATTTGGGCATGTTTTTTTTTTCAAAGGTGTAAAATAAGTGAAATAAAATTATATTTAGAGTTTATGATTCATGAAAAAAGTGTCGCCTGCTTGCACCGTGCACGCTGCCCGCAGCTCCACCCAGTACCCACTCAGTCACAAGTTCGTTTAGTTAGCACTGCATGTTTACCAGGCATTGTTGCTGCTGCTGACATGTCGAAAAGAAAAAAACAACATAGCAATTTCTTTAAAAAGACGGCCAAACAACCTGATCAAGAAGACCAACCGAATGTAGCTGGTGGTAGCATATCGTACGTTGTGACTGCTGCTACAACAGAACCGAGAGAGGAGGGAGCTAAGGTCAGTGCTAGTGCTAACTTGACAGCTAACGTTAACTTGGGGGCTGAAGAGACACAAGAAGACGAGCCGTTGTGTAGTGTGTGTGGCGTCGCGTCTCTCCAGGCAGTGAGAGGGTTGTGTTGTGCTATAGCTGTATTATTAATATTAATATTATTCATGGTTGGTGCCGCTGGCTGCTCTTATCGCGTGTGTTCGGCTCTGTGTAGGCTACAGCCATAATAGGCTATAGCCCATGTGAAACAATGTAGCCTGTTTTTGAGTCATTTTAAGTTGATTTCATTAAACAGTCAAACGTTACATTGGCGGTCCGTGGATTATTTATTATCAAGTTGATTGAAGTTTGCGTAGCCCATACATGCTCGGGAAATCTGTTGACATGAACATGATCCATCGGGACGTTTCTAGTAAATGTAGACCTGTGGCACCACCCCGTGTGCAACAGGTTTTCTCTTTATAATAGGCCTATGTCTGTGCTGTTGCTATTAATGCACGGATCAGCATTTACCCCCCCCCGCAAAAAAAATAAAATCCCGGCTCCCCTGGAGACCGTGGTATGGTTCGCACACTGCAGGACATGATTTAGCCCGATAGAGAAAACAGAATATTAAAAAGTAAAGAAGTTAGGCCTCCAGTCCCCAGCAGTGTATGAAGGCCTATGGTCATATCACGCAAACACATCCACGGAAACAGAGTGAAGCTTTAAGGCATAAACACACAAATGCAGAGACACATGAAAATGAATAAAGTCTATTGAAATGCTTTGTTTGTCCTTGAGGTTTGTGTGTGTGGGTGTGTGTATGCATATTTTTATGTATGGTTCATAGGTCAGCTAATAGGGGTTGCAGCTAATAGGAACGGTACGTCCACACAGCAGCTTCAGAAGAATCTTCCACCGCTTCCAACGCTTCTCTGCCCATTGACTTTGAATGGGGATGACGTCACTTTGCCTCGCTTTTCGCCGAACTGCATTGTGGGGGAGCGAAGCGAAGATTTCCAGGATGTCCAGGATTTCCGGGATTCCAAAGTTGAGCAATGTTCAACTTTTGAAGCTGAGCTGGAAGCGCCAGCCAATCAAACACGTTTATGCAAATCTGACAGTAGAAGCGCTAGCCAATCAAACACGTTTATGCAAATCTGACAGTAGAAGCGCTAGCCAATCAAACCGCGTGTAAGCTGGGAGAACCAGACCGCAGTTCATTTCCTCATATTCCAAACGAGAAATTACGGTAGCAAATCACCCGGTTCTTTACGACCAGAACTATTAACGGGATACAAACCGGAGGAACCAGGCATGGAGGGAGGTGGCAGAGACAGTGGGTGAAACTGGTAGGTTTTCACCTGTTTGGGGAGATTATATATATATATATTGCTCGCATAAAATCCCAGGGGTTTTTTGCTTTGTATGTCGGGGGCGGGAGATTCATGTGATTGGTTGTTGGTCGCATTGCTCGCAAAAAATCCCCAAGCTGTCAGACACGCCCAGCTCCAAGATTTTCAAGATTTTTGAAAAGCTGCTGTGTGGACGTACCGGAAGAGGTGAGGCTAAATCAAATCAAATCAAAATCAAACCAAGTTTTATTTATATAGCACATTTATAGACGATTTTTGGTCGAGCAGAAGTGCTGTACATATAATAAAATTAGCCTACAGTAGAGACACTTTACAGCAAATACAACAACACAGATTGTTCAGAATATCAGTATGAGAAAAACGACACCCTCTATCCTTAGACCCTCACATCGTACAAGGAAAAACTTCCAGAGAAAACCCACAGTTTCAGGGGAAATGGGAGAAACCTCAGGGAGAGCAACAGAGGAGGGATCCCTCTCCCAGGACGGACAGACGTGCAATAGATGCCGTGTGTAAATCGAAGAGATAATACATTTTACAGCATATAGACCGAATGTTAGGAAAAGCATGTGTCTGTAATAAGAAGATGAATCCACGAGGATGTCAGCTACAATCCTGTGGAAGCCATCAGGGAAGCAGCATGACGAGACCCAAGGCAGGACCGCAGAGACAGGTTCAGCCACGACCCGAAGTCCACGACTTAATCCAGAACTCAGGATATAGGATCCAAGACACAGGACTACAGCAAGAGGATCAGCCTCGACTCCGGATCCCGGCGTAGATATAGATACAAAACAAGAAAAAAGATTTGGCTGGGTTAATCGGAACAAGAGAATACACAGACACAGACAGAGAGGGAGAAGGTCATTGGATACAAGTTATTCTTGATAACCCTCTTGGAAGACCTCATGAACTTCCCCACTCAATCTATCAAGACCCGAGCAGTTCTATTAGAAGTCCAAGGTAAAGGCACAGGCCGGTGCATATCGCTCATGGAAACTATCACCATATGAACTCTGACCCCTGAAGTGTACAAGTGAAGAGACACCATGTGTCAGCTCCTTTTTAGAATAGTATTTCTTCTCTTCTCAGAGAAACAAGGGTATGAAAAGAATAGCCAGAAACAGAGGAAGAGAGGCAGAACGTGACTACGTAAATGCACTCTCCTAAATATTAAACGAGTAAGAGGGCTACATGAACAGGGAGTCCATTGTAACAAAGGGGAATATAGACCCCTTATTTTTTACACTGAACAAAAATATAAATGCAACACTTTTGTTTTTGCTCCCATTTTTCATGAGATGAACTCAAAGATCTAAAACATTTTCTATATACACAAAATAACAATTTCTCTCAAATATTGTTCACAAATCTGAAAAAATCTGTGATAGTGAGCACTTCTCCTTTGCCGAGATAATCCATCCCACCTCACAGGCGTGGCATATCAAGATGCTGATTAGACAGCATGATTATTGCACAGGTGTGCCTTAGGCTGGCCACAATAAAAGGCCACTCTGAAATGTTCAGTTTTATCACACAGCACAATGCCACAGATGTCGCAAGTTTTGAGGGAGCGTGCAATTGGCATGCTGACAGCAGGAATGTCCACCAGAGCTGTTGCCCGTGAATTGAATGTTCATTTCTCTACCATAAGCCGTCTCCAAAGGCGTTTCAGAGAATTTGGCAGTACATCCAACCGGCCTCACAACCGCAGACCATGTGTAACCACACCAGCCCAGGACCTCCACATCCAGCATGTTCACCTCCAAGATCGTCTGAGACCAGCCACTCGGACAGCTGCTGCAACAATCGGTTTGCATAACCAAAGAATTTCTGCACAAACTGTCAGAAACCGTCTCAGGGAAGCTCATCTGCATGCTCGTCGTCCTCATCGGGGTCTCGACCTGACTCCGGTTCGTCGTCGTAACCGACTTGAGTGGGCAAATGCTCACATTCGATGGCGTCTGGCACGTTGGAGAGGTGTTCTCTTCACGGATGAATCCCGGTTTTCACTGTTCAGGGCAGATGGCAGACAGCGTGCATTTATATTTTTGTTCAGTGTATAAAGGATCCCCACTCATTTAATAACAACATTGCACCTGGCAGCTTAGAGGAAAATTGTATGTGAGATTGACATTGTAAGATTGACACCTAAAGGAAATCAGGCTCCTCTATATGTATGACAATATGTATTAAAATGTGTTTAAGCCTTGCAATGATAGTTCTCTACATCACTGAGATTTAGATGTCCATCCACTTAAACAATAACTCATTCTTATATGCATTCGTAATTATATTTGAAGGTCCCATGACATGCTTTTCCGGTTATTACCCGTCCCCTTGTGTGTTATGTAGCTTTTTATGCATGTAAACGGTCTGCAAAGTCACAAACCATCAAAGTACACCCTGTAGCGAGTACAACTCTAACACAGAAAATACCTGTCTATGCTGCCCCAGAACGCCTCGTTGGAGATTTTTATTTTTCCATTTTTGTCTTTCTTGGATCCCTTGGCGTCACTATCAAACGCAGTGGGTGGACCTTTAGCGTCAATTTTCAACTATCAGGGAGTACCATTGACTTGCATAGAGTTCCCTGAACGTTGGTAATAGTTGGGATCGCGGAGAAACACTCACTTATCTCAGGCTGTGAGTGTGTGGCGAACTGTGTGGCGAACAGCTAGCTGTGAGTGTGTGTGTGTGCTCAGGCTGAGTTCTGCTGTGTCTCGCTGTCTTGCAGACCCCACGCAGCAGCCAGGAAACGACACCAGTAACCCAGCTCACACTGTCCGCTCCTCGATCCTCAAAGGGCGGAGCAGCGAGCCCCGCAACGTCCCGCCAACACGGCACCCAGACCCCACGCAGCATTCTCATCTGTTTGTCATTACTGGTGTCATTTCCTGGTTGCTAACAAACGCCATTGTCAAGGCACGGACACACCAATCTGACAACAAAGAACTGACACAGACGGACCCCGACTGTTGCGTCGCCTCGCGTCTCTGCGTTTTGGCCATGTGTCGCACTGGAACACACCGCAAAGACTTCAGCCGACGGCCAAGAAGCACGTAGGAACTGCGCATGCGAGAGTGGCAATAACTCTCCTTACCAGCAGGCGGCGGTAGTGTGTATTCGTCATTCAAAAGAGGCAACATCCGGAAGACAGACTGCGTGATAACCAAGAGAAGAAGAACAGACTGCATGATATAAACAAACAACAAATAGCGTGTGTGTTCCATTTTCACTCTACAGCGAGAAGCTCATGGGACTTTCCCGAACCTGTGTCGAGAGCTGGAGTTAAATGAAGTCTCAGATTTGCCTTCTTAATAGTTTGTTTGGGTCCCTCACTTCCGTTTCGCTTCTCATGCACTGATTCGCTAGCTGAACAGCCAATCAGAGTGATTTATTTTGCCTACTGCCTTTGGCCGACTGCCAAAAAGGCGTCGGCCCGGCTGAAAAGACCCGGCGGTGTGGGACACCCCAATCTGAGTAGGGCGTGTCGACGCTCATCGTCGGCCTGACGCCCACCGATGCCGATAATCGGCCTGGTGTGTGGTACGGTGGTGGACTCATTAGAACAGAGTGGGCGAGCTGACCAATCAGAGCACAGTGGGCTCATAGGGAGGGGGGCAGGAGCTCCAACAAGCCGTTTAGGACAGAGAGTGAATACACATACTATACAGAGATGCTGTATGAGAAACCAATGTGATTTTGGAACATTGAACAATGTAAATCTATTCTAGTAGACCTCAACAATGGAATTATGATCAGTGGAAATGGCCATGTCATGGGACCTTTAAGATCGACTACACCACATGATAAAAATAAATTTGTATTTACTCTTCACTTTGATTTATACAAAGTAGTCAACCATAATCACAACAGCCGAGACTGTTAGCACAATGTTACTCATGTTGACATATCACAAATGAACGGCTCATGAGAGAATTCATTTGTGTTTTACTCGCAGCTTTTAATATTTATTGTTGTACATCTGCATGCAGCCTGCATTGTAATGAGTCTGTCACACTCCTAGGTTTATGTCACGGTTTTAGTGTTGTCTGTCTGGTTATGGGTTGTGTAAGTCTGTTCATTCGGTGTTTTGTCTTCCTCATTGTGTTGTGTCTGGTCCTCCTCCCTGTCGTTAGTTTCCCTGGTGTGTCTGATTGTCTCATTGTGTTCACCTGTTGCCCTTGTGTTTCTCCCTCCCCTGCCCAGCTGTGTCTTTTCCTGTGATTACCCTTCTGTGTATTTAGTCTAGTCTTCCCCTGTGTTCCATGTCGGTCCATGGTTTCCCCCTCCATGTTTCCACGGTCTGTGTTCCTTGTGCTGCTCGTTTATTTTTGGATACTGCCTTTTTGCCACAGCTTTTATGATTTGTAAAGCTCGCTTTTTGTTAAATTCTGCATTTGGGTCCTACCTTTACCCCGCGTCCTGACAGAATGGACCGACCAACAATGGACCCAGCAGATTTTTATTTTTGTTCTCCCAAGAGTACACTCTTCAGTGTCATTATGCTGAATGGAGTAGAACCTCGGCTAAAAGGGACAAAGAGGCTGTCCTCAAAAAGGCACAAATGGAGGTGGACAACGTGCCATGGTTGAGAAGCTCATTGCCTGAGTTTCTCAGAGTTTTTTTCTCGTAGCCCTGAGTGCCAGTCTCCATTCTCTGACCCTTTCTTGGGATCCCGCCTGGCGTTTGGAGGTCCACGGAGCCTCCAAAAGAGCTCTAAAAGACGCAAGGTCAGGAAGCCAGCTCGTACTCAGGTACCGGTCCCAGCAGCCATGGTCCCCGCTCCAGAACCTGCCCATGCAGCCATGGTCCCTGCTCCAGTCCTGGCCCCAGCAGCCATGGTTCCAGCCCCAGCAGCCATGGTTCCGGCTTCAGTACCGGCCCCAGCAGCCATGGTCCCGACTCCAGTTTCGGCTCCAGTACTGGCTCTCCGGCCGACGCCAGCTCCCCGTGTCCTGTCGGCGTACCAGCCAACGCCAGCTCCCCGTGTCCTGTCGGCATACCGGCCGACTCCAGCACCTCGTCTCCTGTTGGCACTTCAGCCGACGCCAGCCCCCCGAGTCCTGTCGGCGTACCGGCTGACTCCAGCACCCCGTCTCAAGTCACCTCTCCAGTTTCCTCTCCAGTCACCTCTCAAGTACCTTCTCAAGTCCCCTCTCAAGTCACACCTCCAGTTCCCTCTCAAGTCTCCTCTCAAGTCCCCTCTCGAGTTCCCTCTCTAGTCCCCTCTCGAGTCCCCTCTCCAGTCTCCTCTCGAGTTCCCTCTCCAGTCCCCTCTCCAGTCACCTCTCAAGTACCTTCTCGAGTCCCCTCTCAAGTCACCTCTCGAGTTCCCTCAAGTCCCCTTACAAGTCAACTCTCGAGTTCCCTCTCAAGTCCCCTCTCGAGTTTCCTCTCGAGTCTCCTCTCGAGTTCTCTCTCGTTCCTTCTCCAGTCACCTCTCGAGTCTCCGCTCAAGTTCCCTCTCGAGATCCCTCTCAAGTCACCTTTCAAGTCTCTTCTCGAGTCACCTCTCAAGTTCCTACCCGAGTCCCCTCTCAAGTTTCCCCTCAGGTCTCCTCTCGAGTCCCCTCTCAAGTCACCTCTCAAGTTCCTACCCGAGTCCCCTCTCAAGTTCCCTCTCAGGTCCCCTCTCAGGTCCCCTCTCAGGACCCATCTCGGGTCCCCTCTCGAGTTACCTCTCAAGTCACCTCTCGAGTTCCCTCTCAAGCCCTCTCTCTCGAGTCCTCTCTCCA
Source organism: Pseudochaenichthys georgianus (assembly GCF_902827115.2). Taxonomy (NCBI): domain Eukaryota; kingdom Metazoa; phylum Chordata; class Actinopteri; order Perciformes; family Channichthyidae; genus Pseudochaenichthys; species Pseudochaenichthys georgianus. Next base: position 8,661,208 of record NC_047507.1, on the reverse strand, counting down.
GTCACCTCTCGAGTTCTCTCTCAAGTCCCCTCTCGAGTTACCACTCAAGCCCTCTCGAGTCCCCTCTCGAGTCACCTCTCGAGTCAACTCTCCAGTTTCCTCTCGAGTTCCCTCTCAAGCCCTCTCTCGAGTCCCCACTCAAGTGCCGTTGGAGGTTCCGCTGGGGGTCCTGCCAACCCTATGTCCTGTGCCGTTGGAGGTCCCGCCGACTACTCTCCTGCCGGGGGTCCTGCCAATCCTATGTCCTGTTCCTCTGGGGGTCCCGCTGACAACTCTTCTACCGGGGGTCCTGCCAACCCCTTGTCCTGTTCCGTTCGAGGTCCCGCCATCACCTGTCTCGCCGGCAGTGTTGGGACTAACGCGTTACAAGTAACGCGTGACTGTAACGCCGTTATTTTTGGCAGTAACTAGTACTCTAACGCATTACTTTTTAAATTCAGTAACTCAGTTACCGTTACTACATGGTGCGTTACTCCGTTACTGCGTTAGTTTTTTTATATAGTCAACAGCCAGGTGAACAGAGATGAGAACTGTACTTAAGTACAGTACTTGAGTAAATGTACTAAGATACTTCCTGTGTCACATGCGGAGACGGGCTGTGGGCGTGTTTGTGTTGTTTACTAACAAGACTATCATGGCGGCGGAGCTCAAGTCTAGTTTCTCCACCTGGAGATATTCTCACTATTTCACTTTTGTCGAGCACGAAGAAAAGAACGTTTTAGTTAAATGTAAGTTGTGTCCTGGCGGGTCAAAGAGCCTATCTACTGCCCAAACCAGTCATTCAAATCTCTTAAAACATCTGCAGAAACAACATGCTGGGACGAAGCTAGTAGCTAAGACCACAGAGACTCAGCCGACGCCACTCCACCTCCACCTCAGCAACAGCGGCTGGATTTTAACCAAGGGACTGCTAGCCAGGGAAAGTCGATAAAGCCATTGCACGGTATGTTGTAGAACACATGCAGGCTATTGCTACAGTGGAGTCACCCGCTTTCAGGGAGCTAGTTAGCATGATAGCATGTCCGGGCGGCACACAGCATATGGGACGGAAAACTTTTTCCAACTACCTGGAGGAAGAATATACAAAAATGTAAAGCCAGCTAATATCGATGCTATCCAGATTGCATATAATGCATGTCAAGTTGATCAATAGATTGTATTATTCTCCAATGCAATAACAGTACTGAAATGAAGGCTATAAGCCAGGGCATTAATATAATGGGAGCCTTTTTTTAAAGTAACTAAAACGTTACTTTTCACAGTAACGCATTACTTTTTGGTGTAAGTAATCAGTAAAGTAACTGAGTTACTTTTGAAATGAAGTAACTAGTAATGGTAACTAGTTACTGGTTTTCAGTAACTAGCACAACACTGCTCGCCGGGGGTCCTTCCAACTCCTGGTCCTCTTCCGTGGGGGATCCTGCCGAAGCCTGTCCCACTGGCTCCTGTTCGGCCGACACCGGGTTCTGCCCGGCCTCCGGAGCTGTCTGGTCTTCGCCCTCGAGCCCGGCCCCCTGAGAGCCGCGGTCTTCGCCCTCGAGCCCGGCCCCCTGAGTGCCGTGGTCTTCGCCCTCGGGCCCGGCTCCCTGACTCTTCCTGCCGCTGCCTTCACCCTCATGCTCGGCCCCCTGAGTTCGCCCGCTGTGGCCTTAAGCTAACCTGGGTCAAAGCAATACACACACAAGGCTGGTCTAAAGGCGCTTAAGCTAACCTGGGTCAAAGCAATACACACACGAGATATTAAGCACAGAAACCCTACTTAACACGCTGCTAAGCAGTCTAACAATGCACAGAATTTGGCAGTAGCACAACGAGAGGCTTGTGCGTCTGTCCCACAATACAGAGCCTCCTGAATGATGTCCTTGCCCGGCCTTTGTACTCCTCCCCCGGATGACGTGGCAGAAGCGGGCGGGGATTGGATGACGTCAGTCCAATCACCGCGGATGTTGCGAGGACGGGACGGCCAATGACATCTGAGGAACTGCACAGCTCATTCACATATACACACTCAGAGTTAATGGCACAAGGAAAGTAGCGGCTGTACTTGTAAAACCGGAAGCTGCGATAACTCTGGTGGCTACCATTAGCAGCTAACTTTTACTCTCCGATTTTTACATAAAAATGGAATTATGGATTATAAATAATTTTTTCAAATTCACAGAAACATTATCAACCTATGGATTAACCGATTAAACCACGTTTTTTCTCGTTTTAATGCTATTGAACAAGTCTTTTGATCAGATTGACAGCTACAGTGAGACGATCTCCCGTAAAAGCTACGTAAAGGACGTGTTGTGATGTGTGTGTTTTCTTCCCCTGTCGCGAGTTCGGATCACTCAGTGATGATATATATACCTAAATAATCTGTGGAACCTCAGCTTTAATCGGATATCTTGTATGTGCAGCTACGATAAGTAATAAGGGTATCTTTTATCTTGAGTTCTGTGCCAAAGTGCGCTCAGGGGTCATTTAGATGCTTCTTATGAGACTTGTGTTTTGTTTTGGTAAAAATGGTTTGTATCGTCAGTTAGCTGAGATTCTTCCCGTTAATCTGGTATAACACATTAATAGGTTCTTAAATATTAAGATGCCCTGAGACAGAGATGGAGTACTCGAGTCCTGGACTCGGACTCGAGTCCTGGACTCGGACTCGAGTCGGACTTGAGTGCCGATTTTCGGGACTCGTGACTCGACTCTGACTCGCGCACTGATTGACGCGACTCGGACTTGGACTCGTGAATTCTCGCACAGGATGACTCGTACTCGGACTCGTACTCGGACTCGTGAATTCCCCCCCCCCACGATGACTCGGACTCGACTCGTACATTGACGCTCCGACTTGGACTCGGACTCGAGCACATTTTCTCTGGAGTCTGATGTCCTCTATCCTGTATGGCGAGTTCACGTACTGGGCCCCGCTGTTCCAGTCTAGAGATGTCTACAGAGTCAGACACACCCCGCATCGTGCTGTATGCTTTCACACATTCTGCTTCCACATTGGAAAAGAGCAGCGCAAAATGCTCGTTATGTGGAAACAATATAGAAGAGAAGGCTCCGTAACACATTACTCTAAGGATCGAGTTCAGACATATAGGCTGTCTTGAACACTATCATCAGAGTAACGTGATCTAATCAATAAATAAAGATTCAGCCATAACACGAAAGCACATGGCTACTTAACATGCATAATGACATCATTTTGCATGCTAAGTAGCCATGTGCTTTCTGGGGCTAAATCTTTATCAGTAAACTGATTTAACCCGTAAAAGTTCCTTCAAAATAAGAGTCCCAATCTTATTACTATCAAAATAAAAGTGCAAAACGAAAACTTTACCATAGGAAAATATTGGCATACAAATATAATCACTTCTCTAAAAGGTAACTCATTTTAAATATAGTTTATTTATATATAATAATAATATGAATATTAGAAATAAGCTTTATATTTGTATAGCACCTATTACAAGAATTGTAGCCAAACTCGCTTCACAGCAGTTCAATAGACAGGATAACAGCAATGTAGAGGAGCAGCTACATTTCAAAACATATATCCACGAAGATTAATACATGAAGACTTGTGACTCGGACTTGACTTGGACTCTTCTTAAGTGACTCGGACTCGAACACAGGTAACGATGACTCGGACTCGGACTCGACTTGGACACTCCTTGGGTGACTCGGACTTGGACTCGGACTCGACTACGACTCTCCCTTGGTGACTCGGACTTGGACTCGGACTCGAAGAGTGGTGACTCGAGGGTGACTTGGACTCGTGAATTGGTGACTTGACTACAACACTGCCCTGAGACACAGTGTCGTGAAAACAAAAAAAAGGGGGCTTAACAGGTTTTAACCATGAAGAAAATTCATACTTCATTCGGGATTGTTACACTTTCAGATCTGTTTCATGACACAACAGTAGATCCTCTTGTGTGAATTCTAGCACTGTTGAGCTCAGCGTTCTCCCCAACCCACCTTAATGAATTCATTAGAGCGCAACTAAAATGAGATCTTGATTAAAAACAATTAAGGTGCTTACTTATTTATTAAGTCTGTGGCCAAGTGGTGTTTAGCATCTCCTGTGGGCCACTCAGTGAAGTAATGGCCGTCACATGACTCAGTATACTGAATGAATAATACACAGAAACACAGAGGCACACAAATAATCACATAACACTTGCAAGTGTATGTTGCACACATCTCCTTTCTTTACCCAGGCCAGCTGGCACCTCATCATAACAAACAGATTATTACTGCCTTTCCTCTCGGCCTGAAGTGATGACTCTGTCGTATGTCACTGTCTCGCAGCATCACCTGATTGATTGCCAGTCCTGACACCCACCTGCTTGTCCACTAACCCACCCAAATGCCCGGAAATGAAATGCTTCGCCGCGGTTATAAAGAGGGTAAACCCTTGTTGCGTTCCCTGCTGACGACCGGGGTGTTGTGGCGGCAGGTGTTACCAATTAAGCCCCGGGGAAGACGGGATCCACAGCCCAGCACTCCCTCATTACACCTCATCTAGTGGGGATTTAAAGCTTTTCCAAAAACAGCTTGTACTACCAGGTGTAGTGTCCCTCGCTGTATGTTGGCCTAGTGCCGGGACGAGCACAAACAATCAAGGTTTAAGGAAAATATTTTCATGCATTTTATTGTAAATTGTAGCATGTGTTAGCTTCATCTGTGAGTGAATTATGTCCATATTGTAAGGACCAATTCAAATCAGCTGCTACAATCATTAAAACTCACCTGAATAGTATACAATGTTTTAAATTATTCTTGTCCAGGATTTGTTTTGCCATAAGAACTAAATTACAGATCATAAATGTCCATATACACATTATTTTTCCTAGTTTCCTAGTAGCAATATAAGATGCATAACAGTCATCACCTCTGTCTGTTCAGTATTAGCTAGAAGGCAGTACAACATGAACAGCTCGTACGTTCGCTGCAACAAAACATGTTGGAACCTGTAGACTCTCCCTCCTGATAAACAGCTGCCGAGGAGCAAATTAATAATGAAGCAGAAAATTAGATTATTCTGAGTCATTAAGTTTATAGTCTCTATAGGAGTAGGTTCTGTTAGTGATCATAACTGTTGGCACAAAAATCACCAGAATGCTTGATTATAGTCCTTGAAATCTTCCTCCACTTTTGTTGTATTAGTTTATGACTTATCAACAACATTTAAAAAGAAAAGAGTAAACAAAGTAGAACAAAAATAAAAAAGTAAGAACCCAGTTACCTTCACTTTCAGGTCTCGTACATGTGCACCCAACATCTACTCTAAATGCATTTTAATCTCACTGAGTCAAAGACTGTAACGGTCTCCTGCTAGGCATCGCCCCCATTTGTGCACACAGGTATGTAGAAGAGCAGAATTGGCACAAACCGCTGCATTAATGTCACTAAAAACACTTGGTACACAGCCTCGGCCAGATCCTCTGCAGGCTGCTGGTGTATCTATTTGCATTTTACACATCGTCCTCTTCCTACAGTCGATCAAACTGGCTGTTTTCACAGTGAAGTCATCTATTGCCACAGCAGGGGACACACGCTTGTCATTATCATCAATCTATATTTTATACAAATTAACCTACCTCAGAACATTTAAATTCAGTGTGGGTCGTAACTGTTTTGGAAATGCACGTTATGTAACTGTGCTCTACTGCATACCATTTGTACACACATGTACAGGCAGCGGCAGTCAAAACATTGAAACAGTTTAAAATACCCATCTGCAACATTCAGATAATTGCATTGGCAACGAACTGGTGCGCTGATCTTTCAATTCAACGGCAACACATCTTTGCTGCAGTAACCAAACTGATGTGTGTCTAAACTTGAATGATTGGAAACAAATGGTCATTGTACTACTTACATTTATATTAAGCAAAAGGTATTTGGAGAAAGTTATATATTTTTTTATTTGTGCACTTTCATTTTCTCTGCTCACTATATGGCAGCAGAGATTGTACTTTCCCTCCATTGTTTTATTGGATATCTTAAGAGTATTGCCACACTGTTGTGTCTTGTCAAATGTGTTAGTTATGTTTATGTATTTGTCTGTCATTTCTGCCAACTACTGGTCCTCTTCCGTGGGGGATCCTGCCGAAGCCTGTCCCACTGGCTCCGGTTCCTGTTCGGCCGACACCGGGTCCTGCCCGGCCTCCGGAGCTGTCTGGTCTTCGCCCTCGAGCCCGGCCCCCTGAGAGCCGCGGTCTTCTCCCTCGAGCCCGGCCCCCTGAGAGCCGCGGTCTTCGCCCTCGAGCCCGGCCCCCTGAGTGCCGCGGTCTTCGTCCTCGGGCCGGCCCCCTGCCCCCTGTCTTCCTGCCGCTTTTTGCCCTCATGCACGGCCCCCTGAGTTTGCCCGCTGTGGCCTTCGCCCCTTTTTGAACTTTGCCTTGCCCCCAGGCCGTCCACCCGAGACCCCCTCCTTGGTCTCTGCCTTGCCCCTGGGCCTTCCGCCCGAGACCCCGTCCTTGGTCTCTGCCTTGCTCCCGGGCCTTCCGCCCGAGACCCCCTCCTTGGTCTTTGCCTTTCCCCCGGGCCGTCCGCCCGAGACCCGTCCTCCAGACCCCCTCCACCCACCCTTTCTTGGCCCTAGTTATGTGTCCTCCCCGGTCCCCCTCCACCCACCCGGATTTTTTTTTGGGACGTCTGGGATCCGTCCCTTGAGGGGGGGGTTCTGTCACGATTCTATCACGATTCTCATGTTATGTCACGTTTGTAGTTTTGTCTGTGTTGGTGTTTTTCTTGTCTTTGGGTTTTATTGTGTAAAGTGTTCACCCCCGTTTCCTGCCTGTCTGCTTTCTGTCTGTTTCCCCTCCATGTCATTCCACGGTCTGTGTTCCTTGTGCTGCTCGTTGGTGTTGGATTTTTGGATTCTGCCTTGTTTTGCCACAGCTTTAATTTATTTAATAAAGCTCGCTTCGTTATTCTGCATTTGAGTCCTACCTGCTTCACCCATTCGTAACAAGATCATTGTAGCATCCCATAATCCCCTCTGTTTCAGCCCTGTTTCAAAAGTGCTGATTCTCTGTCTTTTACTTTAGATGAAAATAAGGAGCCCCTCCCCACGCCCCTCTGAGAGATATTGGTTAAAAAGAACACAATGGTGCTCTAGGAGGAGATTCAGGTGATAAGGTGGGGGGGGGGGGGGGGGGGGGGTTACCTTGGTTGGTGATTGGCTAATGGTTACACAAGCCAACAAATCGTTATGACATCATAAAGTGGCCAAAATCCGATCAGCTCATTTTCAGACAGGTTTTTATATAAATGGATCAGGACAAAAAGAGAGAGAATCTTTTTTCATGAAACTTTCAGAATCTCTTTACACAGAGGAGACACATGGTGATGTAGAAGAGACATAAAAAAGTACATTTTGCATGATAGGTGACCTTTAAATAAAAAGTACTTCCACTTCAGATTTCTTCACCACACACAGCCAAATATCTGTAAAGTGTTCAATCACAGTTGTCAAGAAGAGGATTTAGCATGTGTGGTGTTGACGGAGGATCAATACAACTCCATCACAGCTGAGCTGTCCTCTCTCTACGAATGAACACAAACCATTCACCACTTTAAGATGTTCAGGGAACACAATCCAACTCCCTGGAATCCTAGGACTTAAAAATAAACCTTTTTTTGTACCCTTGTAAATGTGATCACACACATAGCAGTTGCCTATCTTGTGTATTATCTTCACCATCATTTGCTGCATGCCTTGACTACAAGAGAAGAACACGTAATACATGCATTCATATGAATGTTGAAAATCAAATAAGAGCAGGTCTTCCAGTGCTATATTTTTCATAATGTAATAATGCAATGTATACCTGTGAGTGCAGGCGCTCGCTGAAAAATGAGGACCCGTAAGCTACTGTTTGACAAGAGCCATACATTTGTCTTGCTTATATTCCTGCCCATGGTGATACAGAGGGTGACAAATCCCAGCATGTGTTAAAGGAAAAACGATAAAAACATAAACGGGAAAAACGTAAAAGATCATTGTTTATTGTGGTTTAGTAATTTTCATTTTGCCTGAAACCAGTAACACAAGCAGAGATATCCCTTGAGATTTGATGGGTAGTTTATAGGAAACGTATAAAGTTCTCCCCAAGGAAATGAGAGTCCTGCATGTGGGTTTAGCCTTGGGTGGTTTCTGTACAGATAGGCTTTGTCTCCAGATCCAACGCCCACAGGCATACTACAGCGTTACTCTAACCTCACAAAGAAGCAGCGCCTTCTCGTATTATTTCCTTAGTATGTTAAAAAAGGTGAGAGAAAGAAACTGTAGCAATTAAGCGAAGAAAAGAGGAGCAAAAGAGGAAGTTGCTAATGGGGGTAAACCAATGTATTTTCGTAAAAGGTGGGAAGGGAAGGTGGTTAGAAGGGGAGGGGGACCATCTGTGTCTGCAGAAGTGGTACTGAACACCCACATTTAAGCACAAGCTCGAGTGATCACACACACTGTATATTAGATTACTAGGTGTATGTACTGAGGCTAGTGGTGCACTGGAAGAGGTGTTAGGATTTACACCCTGTGCCGCTCCTCTCGGCAGTGTAATGCACAATCAGTAAGATGTCAAACACAGTGCATTGTTATAATTCACTCAAGTCCTCACACTGAATCTGATTAGGCAGAAATTAGCATAAGCATTGTTGTAAATCACATATAATTTGAATCTACCCAATATTATCTGATAAGAATGGCTCAATCTGTAATTGCTGAATGATATTAAGTTGATCAGACATAAAGATAAAAATGATATTTTCATCATTTTCTGTTAGTTAGCTAGTTTGAAAAAAAAGTAAATTATCCCTTTTGCTTTTGGCCATGGTAGCAGCATGCCAACACACTAAACATTATATATTGTTAGCATATTAGCTCGAAGCAATGATGTGCCTATAATGTCTCATTTCAACTGCATGGTACGGTAAGATATATGGGATTAGTTTTGTATCATAAAGATAAGCAACACTTTCTCAGAATAAAGCAAAACTATGAGTTTAAAAGAAGAAAAAAAAACTGAGTCAAGCAAAATAAAATAAATTTCAAAAATAAAACTATAAGTTGCAAACAAATCATTTGTGTAATCATGTAAACTATAAGTCATTTTTCTATGTTTTAACATAGGTTTTTGTTTGCAGTTCTTGTTTCTTCTTTCTCAATGATCAGACTTTTGCTCTCGCTGCAGCTTTCTCTTTTGCGCTCCCTGATTTTTTGTTTGAGATTCTGACACAAACCTCCCAGGTGGGCGGGACTTTCAGGGGTGCGTCCCCATTGGCTGCTCAATTTTTGAGTGACAGCCCAGTCCTCCAACGATTTTACAGTGCAGGAAGCTGCGGTGTGGTAGCTGAGCTTGGATAGAACACCCCCAGAAGAACCAGCATTTCAATTATTGTAATACTACAAGTGAAAATATATGCAAGTATTGATCATTTGTGTTGTTTGTGCTGTACTATACGGTCTGTTATTTTATTGTGTTAAGTGAGAAGTAAAGCTGTGCTATGAAAGTTAGCTTTTGCTACCTTTAGATCCATAACAATGAGAGCTAAGTAGCCTAACAGTTAGCTACATAGCTAGCAGTGAGTGAGTGTTCAGACACCTGGCGCACACTCAAAACTGGTGTGTGCCTGACTCTACCAACAGACTTTCATGATTCTGTTTAGATATGCAAGTATAAGCCATGATAGCTTATTTTATTAACACACTAATTTGATATGAAAATCAATGGAGGCTGATTTAACTTTGTAAGAAAACCTACCGTCCATGTTTTATTTGTTAACTTCATATTTTTCATTTCCTAAAACATTTATTTTCCTCTCATATTAACAGTGTGGATCATTGAGACAGCGTGGTGTACATAGGTCTTATCCCGTTTTCCAACTTCCTCTGAGGGGACAGCACGGAGGGGGGGCACGAAGAAAGACCTGCACCATTCTTTCACACACAGTGACGTCACGAGCTACCCATAATGCAACACGCGCCATATATATATATAAATACGCCATTTTCCTGGAGGTGCAAATATCCTGGAAGTGCAAATATAAACAGCTAGCTAACGTAGCCAGGCAGAGCACACTAGGTTTTTTTTCTGAATTAACGACCGAAGAAATCGCTGCATGTCTTCGGATTACATCTCTGGACTTGAGGGGTGTGCTCGAGGTCGTTACCAGCGTAAACTAGAGCTGTGTGGGTTGTCGGATTGCCTTTACAGACTGCCTGCAGATGTATGGAAAAACGACAGTGGTCTTCGTCGATTTTGGCTGCATCTACGTCTAATTTCTGGAAACACCAGGTGAATACCCCACTTGTCACAATAATATTATCATGCCATTGCATATATGTGGTATTTTAGAGTTGACTAGATATTGATTAAGGCAATAGACTATGATATTCAGTCCAGGAAGCTTAGCAACACCTAGACGGTGTACGGCTGCTTGCACCTCGCGTAAAACGGCGGATGCTGGAAGTACGGTGTCGCGCTCGGCCCAATACCCGACCCGTATGTGTGTGTGAAAGAATCTTTATCCACGCTGGGCGTTGTTGTTATCACTAGCTCAGTGTCATTTCATTTGACCAAATATCTTTACATATACATTTAATAGATGTTATTATTATCCACCTTTTAGTTTTATGTCCTTTTATTTAAAACGTTCTTTGAGACTTCATCTTCTGGTTCAAATTTCAATAAATGTACTTTGTATAATCACTCTTTTGTCTTTATTCTACATGAAAATGTTAGAGATTCCATTCAAATCTGTTGATTATTCATATCTTCCTCAGGAATAGTATGTCGAATTTTTAATGCTAAATGTATCTCATTTTCTCACAGGATATAGAATGAAACAACACCGTTGTTATCCATTGTGTATGAATGCTTCAGCTCTTCAGACCAACATAGTAAGATGTGAGCATGTTCCTAATTGTGTTGGTATGCAATAGGTCTGGTCTGTTTAATAAAGCAAATCTGCCACTTTTATATTGTAGAATTTGTTCAATTAAAGCAGTCTTTAATTGAACACATTTTTTATTTAAACATAGCAATATATGCTTTTGAAATGTAACATGTCTTTGAAAAACAATAGTATACAATTTATATTGTGCATCACCTTTAGCTTGAAAATACATAGATGTGTTTCTTTAATCTATAAATAAATAGACAGACAGACACTTTATCAATCCCAAATTGGGAAATTATTTAACAGCAGCAGTGTGTTCAGGCAGAGATGTTCACAAGTCTTTTTTTGCAAGTCCAAGTCAAGTCTCAAGTCTTTGGTCACAAGTCCAAGTCAAGTCTCAAGTCTTTGTGGGGTGAGACTTGATCAAGTCTCAAGTCTTTTTGGTCACGAGTCCAAGTCAAGTCTCAAGTCTCTAAAAAAATAAAAGTCTCATCATGTCTCTTCTGGTTGTAATAAGCCAATTGTCTGCTGCTATCCAGTCTGTTAAGAATACTGCACAGCTATATCTAAGAAATTCAAAGCATGTACTGTGTTATTATCACTCCTATATCTATTAGCATACAGTATCAGTACTGATTAGTTGTTTGTTATATGATCACTTTAAACAGGCTATTGCAATGCAATATGAGGAAAAACATCACACTTTAGCTAAATTCAAACAACTTATAAGCAAAACAATTCAGAATCAGAAATACGTCAAATACGTCTTTGTATCAACCGTATTGTTTAATTACACTGGGTCTCTAATGATGATTTTAAGTCTACTATTAATAAACATATTCCTCTATCCTCTCACTCAAACCCAGTGTAATGGTAACCTGATAAACCTGTAACATTAACGTTACGTGGTCAACAATAAACCTGTAACCTGCCTATAAACCAACAGATGTATTTATGTATGTAACTATGTATTTTTCTACGTTTAACGTTAGCCAGTAGATGGTGGCAGCGGGTAATGATTAACGTTACCGACCTTTTTTATGTCATGTCAAGAGTTGGATGTCAACGCCACTCAACTTAAACAAGTGTGACAAGCAATTCACTAATATTTTCAAATATTCAGTTACAAAGCTAGTAGCAAGCTAAGTTAATATTACATAGCTGATGCTGAGCTAAACATGTTTGCTAACCGTCCATATGCGTTAATGTGACTGACCTCTCCGGGTGAGTTTTCAAGTGCCTGATGAAATTCGACGTTGTTGCGCCAGCATCCTTGATTTTGATATTGCAGACTTTGCAGTGTGCGCTCCTTTTGTTGGTGCCGCCGGCGTTTTGTTCGAAGTTTTTGTAGTTGAACCTAATTACAAGCGGTACAGCCGCAGGTGTGCCGCCGGTCGCCATTGTGTTACTACGAGGTAGTAACAGAGGCGCGCACGTCTGCGTAATGAGCCCTGCTAAAATAACTGGATGGCCTACCTGCCTGTCAGCCTTCCATCTGGGCACAAACTTATCTCGTGCCCTCATTGGTCATGTGCGCGTTCGTGTGTGTTGGAGGAGGCGGGCTCTATAAGGAAGTAGCAGCCTCTAGCAGATTATCTCCGGTTGTGTATTTTCAAATTCTAGCGATCTCGAGCCGGTTTCTCTCAAATGTACCTACCCCACCTTTAATACGCCAAAAATAGAAAACACAATGATTGTTCACGAGTCCCAACACACGAGTCCAAGTCGAGTCTGAAGTCTCTGTGTGTGCGACTTAAGTGCGACTCGAGTCCGAGTCGCAGACTCGAGTCCCCATCTCTGTGTTCAGGTATTACAATATTTAAAGTTGGAACAAAGTATAAACTACACATCACAAGTATAATGCACAGCAATCCATAAGATAAGTCCGATATGTTCATGAAACTCCCCAGGAGACACCGACACCAACGTGGCCGAGTGGACTCCGGAGTTTGCTGCATGAGTTGCACTGTATGATCTGTGGTGTAGTGGGCTGTCACTCAAAAGCTGAATATCCAATGGGGACGAACTCCTGAAGGTCCCGCCCACCTGGGATGTTTGTGTCAAAATCTCAAACAAAAAATGAGGGAGCGCAAAAGAGAAAGCTGCAGCGAGAGCAAAAGTCTGATCATTGAGAAAGAAGAAACAAGAACTGCAAACAAAAACCTATGTTAAAACAAAGAAAAAATACTCATAGTTCACATGATTACACAAATGATTTGTTTGCAACTTATAGTTTTATTTTTGAAATGTATTTTATTTTGCTTGACTTCGTTTTTTTTCTTTTAAACTCATAGTTTTGCTTTATTCTGAGAAAGTGTTGCTTTATCTTTATGATACAAAACTAATCCCATAAAGATACAACAGTATGTGGCACGTAGGTCGAGGTTCCAAGCTCTGGGCCAATAATAGAAGGTGGAATAAGAACACTCTACATAGATTAGATACAGAAAGTAATTACTGTCAATACCGTCCCTTAGTATTCATACCCTGAAGCAAATAAAAAAAATTGTTTAAACTGCTGTACAACGGATGAAGTGCAGACGTTTATGTTGGGTTGCAAGAAAAAAGTATTCTGTAAGTGTTGCGTTGGTGATGTCACCGAGTGATAAACTGAGAGGGGTAATATCTGCAGTGGAAAATGAAATGGAGAAAAGGACCTGGTACCAAAAGTGAGTCGAATCAAGCCAAACCGTGCAGAGTAAAGTTACAGAGATGGATGTTAAAAATATCTTGGCATATCTCTCACGTGTAAAAGTTGTGATTCTAGCTAATTACATTTGCTGACAAAGTGTGAACTAAATGTTGGCATGATGCATTGTAGCCTGCCAAATCCCCCCACCACCAGCCCCATGCATCACAATGGTTGAATAGCTTTTGTGATATCAACAACAATCGCTTGTCTGCCAGACGTGAAAGTCAATGACATTTTGTCTATTTATGTGTTTTGATTAATTGTTAGGAATTGCCTTTTCAGTGCGCTGCTCCCTGGCGCTTAGAGGAGTAGCTGTTGGCAGTCATTACCATAATCATGTTAGTGTTTGGCTTTGCCCTTGTAGTGGCTCTGGCCCATTATCATTCTACACAGTAATGGATGCACATCGGAGATGAGATTGTGACAGCCTTGTCCTCTGCAGGTTAGTACACTGGTCACGGCTGCATAAGTGTGCTCAGATTCCGTCAAATGTGATACTTTAAACATGCATCTCACTGATGACATTATCTGTTTACCTCTTTAGCCTTTAGTTGCTGTAGCGTATAGCATTTAAGTGCAAATGTTTCTGTCTTATAATTTTCGTTGTGCTCCGCTGACAGTCTCCACAGGAAGCTCAGAGGCTCTGCTGTTATCTATCTGACTGAGACATCTCCTTTTAGATCTCAGCATCCACCATAAGCTTCATTTCCCTTCATGTCGTGGCCGCTCCGCTCTCAATGTCTGCAGCAAGGACGCATGGTTTGATAACCGCCACTCTGCCACATATTACATCTCATTTCACTGACACTAGTTGTGATACGCTGTACGACCCGAGCTAACCTCACCCCTTGACATCACCTTATGAGAGTAATGAAAAGTGCAGCTCCCTGTGCTCACACACACACACACACACACACACACACACACACACACACAACACACGCACGCACACACACACACACACACACACACACATTCACACCTCCCCAAAGGCAGGGGAATGAATACGCTGAAAGGTGTTGTTGCTAAGAGAGCAGGGGTTTGTTTATCACAATAAGCATGTGTCCATCCTGAGGAGAACAGCAATCCAATAGTCGGGTTTGCCCCAAGGATGATAACCCTGGTTTTATGGCCTGTTTATGTCTGTGTTAGCACAAACTTTGTAATGGAGCTCGTAAAATGTGCATACTGCTTGAAAGTACAGCTTTTCTCACAGTGGGGACTATTGCTTCTACAATGGAAAGAGCACTGATGCTTGGTACTTTCTGAATGTTATTTTGTATCTCCTTCACATTCATGTGAGTCACACATATTGAAGTTCATTGATCTGGTTCAATTTAAAACGGCACAAATCATGTACAGAGCCAGACATAATCTACTTCCTAGGAAATTAAAAACATTGTTCGTAGACAGAGAGGGTGGGTATACTTTGAGAGGAAATCTACATTTTAAACAACTCAAGGTCAGAACAACTCTGAGAAGTATGAGTTTAACAATCTGTGGGGTGGTTTTATGGAATGCTTTGGAGCAGGAGTTAAAACAAAGCACAAGCATAATTCAGTTTAAAAGGATGTACAGAAACACTTTTTTGGAAAAATATGAGAATGAAGAAAGGTGATTGAAGATGAGAAATTGTATAAATGTAAATGTATGTAGGAATAACTTGCGTAATGATTTAAAGGACAATCATTGATCAAGTAAGGCAGGGGTGTCAAACTCAAGGCCTGGGGGCCAAATCCGGCCCGCAACCTAATTTTATGTGGCCCGCAAGAGCTTGCAAAGAATATAATATACCATACAATTGGTGTAATTGTTGAATATTTACTTTCAATTATTTGCCCTAGACTTCTGAGTGACTTTCAGACGTAGTTATTTAGGAAGATATTACCAGAACTGATAATAATCCAATGCAGGGCCAACAATGTAATATAATACATTATTTCATATATATTATATATTTACATATGATATTTATATATAATTAAAATTACAACCGGCCCTTTGAGTACAAACATAATGCTGATTTGCTGATAATGCGGAATTCATAAGCATTTGCTTCCTCCTACTCCCTTTCGGACACATATGATTTATTATTATTATTATTAATATGAAGACTTTTTTTTTTTTTTTTTTGTTGAATATACAAATATTACCATGAATGTGGATAAATACTGTATTATAACAATACGGTATTCTGTTTTTCACATTTGTTATTTGTTATTTTTTAATCTGTTCGAAATAAAGACTGAAAAGAAAAAAAAGAAATACATTCTGTAACACAATAACATCTTTGAGAGTGAGGCATTTATAGCTACATCTTCAAGTGATTCATAAACCATTTTAAAACGTGGCTTGCAACATTGTCATTTCATAAAACTTGTGCCGTGGTTATATCAGTTTAATATGATACACAGAGCTGGAAAGACTATAATAATGTCAGTTTGTTTCATTACAGTCTGCTGGCTAACTCACTTCATTGACAGCAATGCCATTAAAATACATTCAGCTAATCTAATCAGCCACATTTCATTAGCTTAGTCTGAAGTGTTGTTTCTATTGCAAGATGTATTTCTCAATAAAAGTCAGATATGTTTGTGTACTTTTGGCTGATTCTGGCTTCACTGCAGGGAAACCAAACTCAATTGAATAAAACATGACAAGAATGAATCATCCAAATGATCTTGTCTGGCTATGACCTCAGCTGTGCTTCACCTCCAGGTGCCGCATAATCTCATTATTGGGAAAATAAGAAAAGCAAAAGCAGAAAATACATATTTGAAACACACGTAATATAAACGAACATTTCAACCTTTAAAAAGACACTTTCTCTACAGCAATTCATCTTTATAACCTACTTACACTTTAAGTGGCTCCATCACCTGACATTTAAATCTCGGTTATGGCACTGGCGCCGCGGTGATGCATTCATAAACCAATATGACACAGCAGAGCCAAGACCCCTCTCAAGAAAACAAGCTTTACAGACAATGGCCACTGGGTCAATGAGGGGTGAGGAGAGAGAGGGTCCCAGGAGACAGAGCCGGGGGGATTTTCCCTTCACCAAATAATGACAACTCAGGCAATATCGCCCTGCCAATGTGTTGCCACGACAGTAACAATCGATTGGAGGTTCATTGTATTAAAGCTGACCCTTTTGACCTCCAGGTTGCCATGGAAACACATGGTTCCAATAGGGGTTATAGCTGCTGAATAACATCAGCTGACACATTGTTGAGAATGACAACTATCACTTGGGGCAGATATTACTTAAAGATAGTTAGAAGCTTCCTCTCCATTTCCCACTAAAGGAGTGCTGATGCTAAAGGTCTCCACAGGTCAATGTGTTTTTCATTATCATCAGTTTAACCACACCACCGTGGGCAATGTTGTGACCTGTGCATTGTTGTCATGATAAATCGGATCATCAAATATACACGATAAAGCATATTCCACACTTTGGTGGTTTTGCGGCTTCCATAAATGAAAATTGACCGTGCTGTTTGTGCTGATGTTGGGAGAAAACACACCAGTTCTGTACATGAAGCATCATCCCTCCCTGCCACACCTTTCATCCCCCGAGGCTCACCGTGCATGAGAATACACAAGAGCCCGGCTGAAACCACCTCAGCAAAATATCTGACCAAAGACAGGACAGCTGCACCGCTCATGTCCCTTGCGTGTGATTCACTGCTTGTGTGTGAGGAACATAAAAAGAAATTAAAGAAAGGAAAAGAAGAAAGAATGAGGACGGAGAGAAAAATAGGGAATTGGGGGAAAAGTAGATTGAAGCTTCAATATACTGCGAAAACACACTCCGATTGGGTCACCTTGTCATCAATGTCCGGGGGAATACTGTCAAGGCAGGCAAATTCACAGTGACCTTAAGTGAAGCAATTCACATGCTAAACATTCATAAAGGACACAAGAACCCACATAATGGATATAGGGAACAAAGTGAGTTCCCTGGAGTCAAGGTAAAGATGAAATAAGATAGTAATTGAAATTGACAAAGGATAAGAGTGGTGATAGGTTTCCTTTGATGTCA
Organism: Pseudochaenichthys georgianus; assembly: GCF_902827115.2. Taxonomy (NCBI): domain Eukaryota; kingdom Metazoa; phylum Chordata; class Actinopteri; order Perciformes; family Channichthyidae; genus Pseudochaenichthys; species Pseudochaenichthys georgianus. Next base: position 8,643,563 of record NC_047507.1, on the reverse strand, counting down.
ACAAATCCTGCAAAACCAACAATAAACTGATCCTATTAACGAGTGTCTGTGTTTACACAGATTATTCCATTGTGCAATAGAGCTCCGTTGTTGTTCGAAACCTATTAGAAACATATCAGCGAGCCACATTGTTGCAATGAGTGACTCGTTCCTTCGTTATTATAAAATACCACTGTAGTTAATGTTGACTCAATCCCACAAAACACTGTCCTTATGCTGAAAATACCATTTAAAATCAAACGTGTGTACATTATAGATATATAATGGTTAGTATCTTCTCATGGCATTTGGTAATTATAACAAACATAATAATGCCAAGATGTTATCCTTAGAGATTGTAGAGCAGGCATAGTCGAGGCGGCGCCAGATCTGGGGGGGGCGCTGCGCTGTAGTTCTGGGAGGGAAACACATTTTTTGACTGTTTGGCTCATCCTAATTTTCAGCCTCGATGTAACAACATTCATAATTAAGTAAATGTAACACCCTTTTCACCCCGGTTACACTTTTCATTTGCCCTGTACGATTGGCACTGTAAGTGATGAAAGTGGGGGATGTTGACTTATCAAGCGCCCACAGCTCACAGCCAAAGTACGAGCGAGCCTCCGAGCGAGAAAGAGAGAGAGAGAGAGGGTGCGCATTGGTAACGCAGATTGTTGTTGGATTGAGGCTGATAACTACAGCTCAGTGAGGTAAAGGACTCTGAGTGTTTAGATAGTTCACTTTAGTCTAACTTATCTCAGTGGTTCTCATACGGTTTGGTCACAATTATGTAAACAAATATTTGCAAGGCACTCCTTATAATTATTAGCACAAATAACAACAGGTTTGAAATAATTCCAATGTATACTATAGGACAGCAACCAAAAATATAGTTTAAAACTGGAGAATAAATAAATGTTAACTAGGTCAAATAAGATATGAAAGAACAACACAAATAAAATATGTTACATTTATTTGTTTTTGGCTATGGTAGGTTATTGGTTATGTCACATACTTATTTGATGATAAAATGTAAACCGATCTTTTTCATATGGGTGTTTAAAGTGTACTCCCAGATCTAGTCTCTAGTAATTCTGCTCACAGTGCACCAGACCCTAGAGGATGTGATGTTCACCCCCGAATTAAAACATGTAACCCGCACATTAAAAACTATGGCCAGGTGTTAAAAGAGGTGACCCACCAGCCTTATCTTGGGGTAGAAATCATAACAACCTGAAATTTGGCAAACACATTGGCCAAATTGTAACACAGGCAAACCGTTCGCTCGGCTTCCTACGCCGGAACCTGCGACGCTGTCCCCGAAAACTGAAGGAGACAGCTTTTGTGGCCCTGGTGTTCTAAACTAGAGTACGCCAGCTCGGTCGGGGACCCCTACACTGATAAGACGTGATGCCTGGAATCAGTCGCAAAATGCTCGTTCATGTGAAACAATATGAAGAGAAGGCTCCGTAACACATTACTCTAAGGATCGAGTTCAGACATATAGGCTGTCTTGAACACTATCATCAGAGTAACGTGATCTAATCAATAAATAAAGATTCAGCCATAACACGAAAGCACATACTTAACATGCAGAATGACGTCATTTGCATGCTAAGTAGCCATGTGCTTTCTGGGGCTAAATCTTTATCAGTAAACTGATTTAACCCGTAAAAGTTCCTTCAAAATAAGAGTCCCAATCTTATTACTATCAAAATAAAAGTGCAAAACGAAAACTTTACCATAGGAAAATATTGGCATACAAATATAATCACTTCTCTAAAAGGTAACTCATTTTAAATATAGTTTTTATATATAATAATATGAATATTAGAAATAAGCTTTATATTTGTATAGCACCTATTACAAGAATTGTAGCCAAACTCGCTTCACAGCAGTTCAATAGACAGGATAACAGCAATGTAGAGGAGCAGCTACATTTCAAAACATATATCCACGAAGATTAATACATGAAGACTTGTGACTCGGACTTGACTGGACTTCTTAAGTGACTCGGAATTGGACTCGGACTCGAACACAGGTAACGATGACTCGGACTCGGACTCGACTTGGACACTCCTTGGGTGACTCGGACTTGGACTCGGACTCGACTACGACTCTCCCTTGGTGACTCGGACTTGGACTCGGACTCGAAGAGTGGTGACTCGAGGGTGACTTGGACTCGTGAATTGGTGACTTGACTACAACACTGCCCTGAGACACAGTGTCGTGAAAACAAAAAAAAGGGGGCTTAACAGGTTTTAACCATGAAGAAAATTCATACTTCATTCGGGATTGTTACACTTTCAGATCTGTTTCATGACACAACAGTAGATCCTCTTGTGTGAATTCTAGCACTGTTGAGCTCAGCGTTCTCCCCAACCCACCTTAATGAATTCATTAGAGCGCAACTAAAATGAGATCTTGATTAAAAACAATTAAGGTGCTTACTTATTTATTAAGTCTGTGGCCAAGTGGTGTTTAGCATCTCCTGTGGGCCACTCAGTGAAGTAATGGCCGTCACATGACTCAGTATACTGAATGAATAATACACAGAAACACAGAGGCACACAAATAATCACATAACACTTGCAAGTGTATGTTGCACACATCTCCTTTCTTTACCCAGGCCAGCTGGCACCTCATCATAACAAACAGATTATTACTGCCTTCCTCTCGGCCTGAAGTGATGACTCTGTCGTATGTCACTGTCTCGCAGCATCACCCTGATTGATTGCCAGTCCTGACACCCACCTGCTTGTTCCACTAACCCACCCAAATGCCCGGAAATGAAATGCTTCGCCGCGGTTATAAAGAGGGTAAACCCTTGTTGCGTTCCCTGCTGACGACCGGGGTGTTGTGGCGGCAGGTGTTACCAAATTAAGCCCCGGGGAAGACGGGATCACAGCCCAGCACTCCCTCATTACACCTCATCTAGTGGGGATTTACAGCTTTTCCAAAAACAGCTTGTCTACAGGTGTAGTGTCCTCGCTGTATGTTGGCCTAGTGCCGGGAAGCACAAACAATCAAGGTTTAAGGAAATAGTTTCATGCATTTTATTGTAAATTGTAGCATGTGTTAGCTTCATCTGTGAGTGAATTATGTCCATATTGTAAGACCAATTCAAATCAGCTGCTACATCATTAAAACTCACCTGAATTAGTATACAATGTTTTAAATTATTCTTGTACAGGATTTGTTTTGCCATAAGAACTAAATTACAGATCATAAATGTCCATATACACATTATTTTTCCTAGTTTCCTAGTAGCAATATAAGATGCATAACAGTCATCACCTCTGTCTGTTCAGTATTAGCTAGAAGGCAGTACAACATGAACAGCGTACGTCGCGTTCGCTGCAACAAACATGTTGGAACCTGTAGGACTCTCCCTCCTGATAACAGCTGCCGAGGAGCAAATTAATAATGAAGCAGAAAATTAGATTATTCTGAGTCATTAAGTTTATAGTCTCTATAGGAGTAGATCATGGTTCTGTTAGTGATCATAACTGTTGGCACAAAAGTCACCAGAATGCTTGATTATAGTCCTTGAAATCTTCCTCCACTTTTGTTGTATTAGTTTATGACTTATCAACAACATTTAAAAAGAAAAGAGTAAACAAAGTAGAACAAAAATAAAAAAGTAAGAACCCAGTTACCTTCACTTTCAGGTCTCGTACATGTGCACCCAACATCTACTCTAAATGCATTTTAATCTCACTGAGTCAAAGACTGTAACGGTCTCCTGCTAGGCATCGCCCCCATTTGTGCACACAGGTATGTAGAAGAGCAGAATTGGCACAAACCGCTGCATTAATGTCACTAAAAACACTTGGTACACAGCCTCGGCCAGATCCTCTGCAGGCTGCTGGTGTATCTATTTGCATTTTACACATCGTCCTCTTCCTACAGTCGATCAAACTGGCTGTTTTCACAGTGAAGTCATCTATTGCCACAGCAGGGGACACACGCTTGTCATTATCATCAATCTATATTTTATACAAATTAACCTACCTCAGAACATTTAAATTCAGTGTGGGTCGTAACTGTTTTGGAAATGCACGTTATGTAACTGTGCTCTACTGCATACCATTTGTACACACATGTACAGGCAGCGGCAGTCAAAACATTGAAACAGTTTAAAATACCCATCTGCAACATTCAGATAATTGCATTGGCAACGAACTGGTGCGCTGATCTTTCAATTCAACGGCAACACATCTTTGCTGCAGTAACCAAACTGATGTGTGTCTAAACTTGAATGATTGGAAACAAATGGTCATTGTACTACTTACATTTATATTAAGCAAAAGGTATTTGGAGAAAGTTATATATTTTTTTATTTGTGCACTTTCATTTTCTCTGCTCACTATATGGCAGCAGAGATTGTACTTTCCCTCCATTGTTTTATTGGATATCTTAAGAGTATTGCCACACTGTTGTGTCTTGTCAAATGTGTTAGTTATGTTTATGTATTTGTCTGTCATTTCTGCCAACTACTGGTCCTCTTCCGTGGGGGATCCTGCCGAAGCCTGTCCCACTGGCTCCGGTTCCTGTTCGGCCGACACCGGGTCCTGCCCGGCCTCCGGAGCTGTCTGGTCTTCGCCCTCGAGCCCGGCCCCCTGAGAGCCGCGGTCTTCTCCCTCGAGCCCGGCCCCCTGAGAGCCGCGGTCTTCGCCCTCGAGCCCGGCCCCCTGAGTGCCGCGGTCTTCGTCCTCGGGCCGGCCCCCTGCCCCCTGTCTTCCTGCCGCTTTTTGCCCTCATGCACGGCCCCCTGAGTTTGCCCGCTGTGGCCTTCGCCCCTTTTTGAACTTTGCCTTGCCCCCAGGCCGTCCACCCGAGACCCCCTCCTTGGTCTCTGCCTTGCCCCTGGGCCTTCCGCCCGAGACCCCGTCCTTGGTCTCTGCCTTGCTCCCGGGCCTTCCGCCCGAGACCCCCTCCTTGGTCTTTGCCTTTCCCCCGGGCCGTCCGCCCGAGACCCGTCCTCCAGACCCCCTCCACCCACCCTTTCTTGGCCCTAGTTATGTGTCCTCCCCGGTCCCCCTCCACCCACCCGGATTTTTTTTTGGGACGTCTGGGATCCGTCCCTTGAGGGGGGGGTTCTGTCACGATTCTATCACGATTCTCATGTTATGTCACGTTTGTAGTTTTGTCTGTGTTGGTGTTTTTCTTGTCTTTGGGTTTTATTGTGTAAAGTGTTCACCCCCGTTTCCTGCCTGTCTGCTTTCTGTCTGTTTCCCCTCCATGTCATTCCACGGTCTGTGTTCCTTGTGCTGCTCGTTGGTGTTGGATTTTTGGATTCTGCCTTGTTTTGCCACAGCTTTAATTTATTTAATAAAGCTCGCTTCGTTATTCTGCATTTGAGTCCTACCTGCTTCACCCATTCGTAACAAGATCATTGTAGCATCCCATAATCCCCTCTGTTTCAGCCCTGTTTCAAAAGTGCTGATTCTCTGTCTTTTACTTTAGATGAAAATAAGGAGCCCCTCCCCACGCCCCTCTGAGAGATATTGGTTAAAAAGAACACAATGGTGCTCTAGGAGGAGATTCAGGTGATAAGGTGGGGGGTGGGGGGGGGGGGGGGTTACCTTGGTTGGTGATTGGCTAATGGTTACACAAGCCAACAAATCGTTATGACATCATAAAGTGGCCAAAATCCGATCAGCTCATTTTCAGACAGGTTTTTATATAAATGGATCAGGACAAAAAGAGAGAGAATCTTTTTTCATGAAACTTTCAGAATCTCTTTACACAGAGGAGACACATTGTGAGAAGAGACATAAAAAAGTACATTTTGCATGATAGGTGACCTTTAAATAAAAAGTACTTCCACTTCAGATTTCTTCACCACACACAGCCAAATATCTGTAAAGTGTTCAATCACAGTTGTCAAGAAGAGGATTTAGCATGTGTGGTGTTGACGGAGGATCAATACAACTCCATCACAGCTGAGCTGTCCTCTCTCTACGAATGAACACAAACCATTCACCACTTTAAGATGTTCAGGGAACACAATCCAACTCCCTGGAATCCTAGGACTTAAAATAAACCTTTTTTTACCCTTGTAAATGTGATCACACACATAGCAGTTGCCTATCTTGTGTATTATCTTCACCATCATTTGCTGCATGCCTTGACTACAAGAGAAGAACACGTAATACATGCATTCATATGAATGTTGAAAATCAAATAAGAGCAGGTCTTCCAGTGCTATATTTTTCATAATGTAATAATGCAATGTATACCTGTGAGTGCAGGCGCTCGCTGAAAATGAGGACCCGTAAGCTACTGTTTGACAAGAGCCATACATTTGTCTTGCTTATATTCCTGCCCATGGTGTACAGAGGGTGACAAATCCCAGCATGTGTTAAAGGAAAAACGATAAAAACATAAACGGGAAAAACGTAAAAGATCATTGTTTATTGTGGTTTAGTAATTTTCATTTTGCCTGAAACCAGTAACACAAGCAGAGATATCCCTTGAGATTTGATGGGTAGTTTATAGGAAACGTATATAAAGTTCTCCCCAAGGAAATGAGAGTCCTGCATGTGGGTTTAGCCTTGGGTGGTTTCTGTACAGATAGGCTTTGTCTCCAGATCCAACGCCCACAGGCATACTACAGCGTTACTCTAACCTCACAAAGAAGCAGCGCCTTCTCGTATTATTTCCTTAGTATGTTAAAAAAGGTGAGAGAAAGAAACTGTAGCAATTAAGCGAAGAAAAGAGGAGCAAAAGAGGAAGTTGCTAATGGGGGTAAACCAATGTATTTTCGTAAAAGGTGGGAAGGGAAGGTGGTTAGAAGGGGAGGGGGACCATCTGTGTCTGCAGAAGTGGTACTGAACACCCACATTTAAGCACAAGCTCGAGTGATCACACACACTGTATATTAGATTACTAGGTGTATGTACTGAGGCTAGTGGTGCACTGGAAGAGGTGTTAGGATTTACACCCTGTGCCGCTCCTCTCGGCAGTGTAATGCACAATCAGTAAGATGTCAAACACAGTGCATTGTTATAATTCACTCAAGTCCTCACACTGAATCTGATTAGGCAGAAATTAGCATAAGCATTGTTGTAAATCACATATAATTTGAATCTACCCAATATTATCTGATAAGAATGGCTCAATCTGTAATTGCTGAATGATATTAAGTTGATCAGACATAAAGATAAAAATGATATTTTCATCATTTTCTGTTAGTTAGCTAGTTTGAAAAAAAAGTAAATTATCCCTTTTGCTTTTGGCCATGGTAGCAGCATGCCAACACACTAAACATTATATATTGTTAGCATATTAGCTCGAAGCAATGATGTGCCTATAATGTCTCATTTCAACTGCATGGTACGGTAAGATATATGGGATTAGTTTTGTATCATAAAGATAAAGCAACACTTTCTCAGAATAAAGCAAAACTATGAGTTTAAAAGAAGAAAAAAAAACTGAGTCAAGCAAAATAAAATAAATTTCAAAAATAAAACTATAAGTTGCAAACAAATCATTTGTGTAATCATGTAAACTATAAGTCATTTTTCTATGTTTTAACATAGGTTTTTGTTTGCAGTTCTTGTTTCTTCTTTCTCAATGATCAGACTTTTGCTCTCGCTGCAGCTTTCTCTTTTGCGCTCCCTGATTTTTTGTTTGAGATTCTGACACAAACCTCCCAGGTGGGCGGGACTTTCAGGGGTGCGTCCCCATTGGCTGCTCAATTTTTGAGTGACAGCCCAGTCCTCCAAACGATTTTACAGTGCAGGAAGCTGCGGTTGTGGGTAGCTGAGCTTGGATAGAACACCCCCAGAAGAACCAGCATTTCAATTATTGTAATACTACAAGTGAAAATATATGCAAGTATTGATCATTTGTGTTGTTTGTGCTGTACTATACGGTCTGTTATTTTATTGTGTTAAGTGAGAAGTAAAGCTGTGCTATGAAAGTTAGCTTTTGCTACCTTTAGATCCATAACAATGAGAGCTAAGTAGCCTAACAGTTAGCTACATAGCTAGCAGTGAGTGAGTGTTCAGACACCTGGCGCACACACTCAAACAGACTCGTGTGCCTGACTCTACCAACAGACTTTCATGATTCTGTTTAGATATGCAAGTATAAGCCATGATAGCTTATTTTATTAACACACTAATTTGATATGAAAATCAATGGAGGCTGATTTAACTTTGTAAGAAAACCTACCGTCCATGTTTTATTTGTTAACTTCATATTTTTCATTTCCTAAACATTTATTTCCTCTCATATTAACAGTGTGGATCATTGAGACAGCGTGGTGTACATAGGTCTTATCCCGTTTTCCAACTTCCTCTGAGGGGACAGCACGGAGGGGGGGCACGAAGAAAGACCTGCACCATTCTTTCACACACAGTGACGTCACGAGCTACCCATAATGCAACACGCGCCATATATATATATAAATACGCCATTTTCCTGGAGGTGCAAATATCCTGGAAGTGCAAATATAAACAGCTAGCTAACGTAGCCAGGCAGAGCACACTAGGTTTTTTTTCTGAATTAACGACCGAAGAAATCGCTGCATGTCTTCGGATTACATCTCTGGGACTTGAGGGGTGTGCTGCGAGGTCGTTACCAGCGTAAACTAGAGCTGTGTGGGTTGTCGGATTGCCTTTACAGACTGCCTGCAGATGTATGGAAAAAACTACAGTGGCCTTCGTCGATTTTGGCTGCATCTACGTCTAATTTCTGGAAACACCAGGTGAATACCCCACTTGTCACAATAATATTATCATGCCATTGCATATATGTGGTATTTTAGAGTTGACTAGATATTGATTAAGGCAATAGACTATGATATTCAGTCCAGGAAGCTTAGCAACACCTAGACGGTGTACGGCTGCTTGCACCTCGCGTAAAACGGCGGATGCTGGAAGTACGGTGTCGCGCTCGGCCCAATACCCGACCCGTATGTGTGTGTGAAAGAATCTTTATCCACGCTGGGCGTTGTTGTTATCACTAGCTCAGTGTCATTTCATTTGACCAAATATCTTTACATATACATTTAATAGATGTTATTATTATCCACCTTTTAGTTTATTGTCCTTTTATTTAAAACGTTCTTTGAGACTTCATCTTCTGGTTCAAATTTCAATAAATGTACTTTGTATAATCACTCTTTTGTCTTTATTCTACATGAAAATGTTAGAGATTCCATTCAAATCTGTTGATTATTCATATCTTCCTCAGGAATAGTATGTCGAATTTTTAATGCTAAATGTATCTCATTTTCTCACAGGATATAGAATGAAACAACACCGTTGTTATCCATTGTGTATGAATGCTTCAGCTCTTCAGACCAACATAGTAAGATGTGAGCATGTTCCTAATTGTGTTGGTATGCAATAGGTCTGGTCTGTTTAATAAAGCAAATCTGCCACTTTTATATTGTAGAATTTGTTCAATTAAAGCAGTCTTTAATTGAACACATTTTTTATTTAAACATAGCAATATATGCTTTTGAAATGTAACATGTCTTTGAAAAACAATAGTATACAATTTATATTGTGCATCACCTTTAGCTTGAAAATACATAGATGTGTTTCTTTAATCTATAAAATAAATAGACAGACAGACACTTTATCAATCCCAAATTGGGAAATTATTTAACAGCAGCAGTGTGTTCAGGCAGAGATGTTCACAAGTCTTTTTTTGCAAGTCCAAGTCAAGTCTCAAGTCTTTGGTCACAAGTCCAAGTCAAGTCTCAAGTCTTTGTGGGGTGAGACTTGATCAAGTCTCAAGTCTTTGGTCACGAGTCCAAGTCAAGTCTCAAGTCTCTAAAAAAATAAAAGTCTCATCATGTCTCTTCTGGTTGTAATAAGCCAATTGTCTGCTGCTATCCAGTCTGTTAAGAATACTGCACAGCTATATCTAAGAAATTCAAAGCATGTACTGTGTTATTATCACTCCTCTATCTATTAGCATACAGTATCAGTACTGATTAGTTGTTTGTTATATGATCACTTTAAACAGGCTATTGCAATGCAATATGAGGAAACACATCACACTTTAGCTAAATTCAAACAACTTATAAGCAAAACAATTCAGAATCAGAAATACGTCAAATACGTCTTTGTATCAACCGTATTGTTTAATTACACTGGGTCTCTAATGACATATTTTAAGTCTACTATTAATAAACATATTCCTCTATCCTCTCACTCAACCCCAGTGTAATGGTAACCTGATAACCTGTAACATTAACGTTTACGTGGTCAACAATAAACCTGTAACCTGCCTATAAACCGACAGATGTATTTATGTATGTAACTATGTATTTTTCTACGTTTAACGTTAGCCAGTAGATGGTGGCAGCGGGTAATGATTAACGTTACCGACCTTTTTTATGTCCATGTCAAGAGTTGGATGTCAACGCCACTCAACTTACAACAAGTGTGACAAGAAAACATTCACTCATCTTTCAAATATTCAGTTACAAAGCTAGTAGCAAGCTAGTTAATATTACATAGCTGATGCTAAGCTAAAACATGTTTGCTAACCGTCCCATGATCGTAATGTGACTGACCTCTCCGGGTGAGGTTTTCAAGTGCCTGATGAAATTCGACGTTGGTTGCGCCAGCATCCTTGATTTTGATATTGCAGACTTTGAAGTGTGCGCTCCTTTTGTTGGTGCCGCCGGGCGTTTTTGGTCGAAGTTTTTGTAGTTGAAACCTAATTACCGCGGTACAGCCGCAGGTGTGCCGCCGGTCGCCATTGGTGTTACTACGAGGTAGTAACAGAGGCGCGCACGTCTGCGTAATGAGCCCGGCTAAAGTAACTGGATGGCCCTACCTGCCTGTCAGCCTTCCATCTGGGCACAAACTTATCTCGTTCCCTCATTGGTCATGGTGCGCGTTCTTGTTGTGTTGGAGGAGGCGGGGCTCTATAAGGAGTAGCGCCTCGTAGCAAGTATCTCCGGTTGTGTATTTTCAAATTCTAGCGATCTCGAGCCGGTTTCTCTCAAATGTACCTACCCCACCTTTAATACGCCAAAATAGAAAACACAATGATTGTTCACGAGTCCCAACACACGAGTCCAAGTCGAGTCTGAAGTCTTTTGGTCACGAGTCCAAGTCAAGTCTGAAGTCTCTGTTGTGTGCGACTTAAGTGCGACTCGAGTCCGAGTCGCAGGACTCGAGTCCCCATCTCTGTGTTCAGGTATTACAATATTTAAAGTTGGAACAAAGTATAAACTACACATCACAAGTATAATGCACAGCAATCCATAAGATAAGTCCGATATGTTCATGAAACTCCCCAGGAGACACCGACACCAACGTGGCCGAGTGGACTCCGGAGTTTGCTGCATGAGTTGCACTGTATGATCTGTGGTGTAGTGGGCTGTCACTCAAAAGCTGAATATCCAATGGGGACGAACTCCTGAAGGTCCCGCCCACCTGGGATGTTTGTGTCAAAATCTCAAACAAAAAATGAGGGAGCGCAAAAGAGAAAGCTGCAGCGAGAGCAAAAGTCTGATCATTGAGAAAGAAGAAAACAAGAACTGCAAACAAAAACCTATGTTAAAACAAAGAAAAAATACTCATAGTTCACCATGATTTACACAAATGATTTGTTTGCAACTTATAGTTTTATTTTTGAAATGTATTTTATTTTGCTTGACTTCGTTTTTTTTCTTTTAAACTCATAGTTTTGCTTTATTCTGAGAAAGTGTTGCTTTATCTTTATGATACAAAACTAATCCCATAAAGATACAACAGTATGTGGCACGTAGGTCGAGGTCCAAGCTCTGGGCCAATAATAGAAGGTGGGAATAAGAAACACTCTACATAGATTAGATACAGAAAGTAATTACTGTCAATACGCGTCCCTTAGTATTCATACCCTGAAGCAAATAAAAAAAATTGTTTAAACTGCTGTACAACGGATGAAGTGCAGACGTTTATCTGTTGGGTTGCAAGAAAAAAGTATTCTGTAAGTGTTGCGTTGGTGATGTCACCGAGTGATAACTGAGAGGGGTAATATCTGCAGTGGGAAAATGAAATGGAGAAAAGGACCTGGTACCAAAAGTGAGTCGAATCAAGCCAACCGTGCAGAGTAAAGTTACAGAGATGGATGTTAAAAATATCTTGGCATATCTCTCACGTGTAAAAGTTGTGATTCTAGCTAATTACATTTGCTGACAAAGTGTGAACTAAATGTTGGCATGATGCATTGTAGCCTGCCAAATCCCCCCACCACCAGCCCCATGCATCACAATGGTTGAATAGCTTTTGTGATATCAACAACAATCGCTTGTCTGCCAGACGTGAAAGTCAATGACATTTTGTCTATTTATGTGTTTTGATTAATTGTTAGGAATTGCCTTTTCAGTGCGCTGCTCCCTGGCGCTTAGAGGAGTAGCTGTTGGCAGTCATTACCATAATCATGTTAGTGTTTGGCTTTGCCCTTGTAGTGGCTCTGGCCCATTATCATTCTACACAGTAATGGATGCACATCGGAGATGAGATTGTGACAGCCTTGTCCTCTGCAGGTTAGTACACTGGTCACGGCTGCATAAGTGTGCTCAGATTCCGTCAAATGTGATACTTTAAACATGCATCTCACTGATGACATTATCTGTTTACCTCTTTAGCCTTTAGTTGCTGTAGCGTATAGCATTTAAGTGCAAATGTTTCTGTCTTATAATTTTTCGTTGTGCTCCGCTGACAGTCTCCACAGGAAGCTCAGAGGCTCTGCTGTTATCTATCTGACTGAGACATCTCCTTTTAGATCTCAGCATCCACCATAAGCTTCATTTCCCTTCATGTCGTGGCAGCTCCCGCTCTCAATGTCTGCAGCAAGGACGCATGGTTTGATAACCGCCACTCTGCCACATATTACATCTCATTTCACTGACACTAGTTGTGATACGCTGTACGACCCGAGCTAACCTCACCCCTTGACATCACCTTATGAGAGTAATGAAAAGTGCAGCTCCCTGTGCTCACACACACACACACACACACACACACACACACACACCCACACACACACACACGCACACACACACACACACACACACACACACATTCACACCTCCCCAAAGGCAGGGGGAATGAATACGCTGAAGAAAGGTGTTGTTGCTAAGAGAGCAGGGGTTTGTTTATCACAATAAGCATGTGTCCATCCTGAGGAGAACAGCAATCCAATAGTCGGGTTTGCCCCAAGGATGATAACCCTGGTTTTATGGCCTGTTTATGTCTGTGTTAGCACAAACTTTGTAATGGAGCTCGTAAAATGTGCATACTGCTTGAAAGTACAGCTTTTCTCACAGTGGGGACTATTGCTTCTACAATGGAAAGAGCACTGATGCTTGGTACTTTCTGAATGTTATTTTGTATCTCCTTCACATTCATGTGAGTCACACATATTGAAGTTCATTGATCTGGTTCAATTTAAAACGGCACAAATCATGTACAGAGCCAGACATAATCTACTTCCTAGGAAATTAAAACATTGTTCGTAGACAGAGAGGGTGGGTATACTTTGAGAGGAAATCTACATTTTAAACAACTCAAGGTCAGAACAACTCTGAGAAGTATGAGTTTAACAATCTGTGGGGTGGTTTTATGGAATGCTTTGGAGCAGGAGTTTAAAACAAAGCACAAGCATAATTCAGTTTAAAAGGATGTACAGAAACACTTTTTTGGAAAAATATGAGAATGAAGAAAGGTGATTGAAGATGAGAAATTGTATAAATGTAAATGTATGTAGGAATAACTTGCGTAATGATTTAAAGGACAATCATTGATCAAGTAAGGCAGGGGTGTCAAACTCAAGGCCTGGGGGCCAAATCCGGCCCGCAACCTAATTTTATGTGGCCCGCAAGAGCTTGCAAAGAATATAATATACCATACAATTGGTGTAATTGTTGAATATTTACTTTCAATTATTTGCCCTAGACTTCTGAGTGACTTTCAGACGTAGTTATTTAGGAAGATATTACCAGAACTGATAATAATCCAATGCAGGGCCAACAATGTAATATAATACATTATTTCATATATATTATATATTTACATATGTATATTTATATATAATTAAAATTACAACCGGCCCTTTGAGTACAAACATAATGCTGATTTGCTGATAATGCGGAATTCATAAGCATTTGCTTCCTCCTACTCCCTTTCGGACACATATGATTTATTATTATTATTATTAATATGAAGACTTTTTTTTTTTTTTTTTTTGTTGAATATACAAATATTACCATGAATGTGGATAAATACTGTATTATAACAATACGGTATTCTGTTTTTCACATTTGTTATTTGTTATTTTTTAATCTGTTCGAAATAAAGACTGAAAAGAAAAAAAAGAAATACATTCTGTAACACAATAACATCTTTGAGAGTGAGGCATTTATAGCTACATCTTCAAGTGATTCATAAACCATTTTAAAACGTGGCTTGCAACATTGTCATTTCATAAAACTTGTGCCGTGGTTATATCAGTTTAATATGATACACAGAGCTGGAAAGACTATAATAATGTCAGTTTTGTTTCATTACAGTCTGCTGGCTAACTCACTTCATTGACAGCAATGCCATTAAAATACATTCAGCTAATCTAATCAGCCACATTTCATTAGCTTAGTCTGAAGTGTTGTTTCTATTGCAAGATGTATTTCTCAATAAAAGTCAGATATGTTTGTGTACTTTTGGCTGATTCTGGCTTCACTGCAGGGAAACCAAACTCAATTGAATAAAACATGACAAGAATGAATCATCCAAATGATCTTGTCTGGCTATGACCTCAGCTGTGCTTCACCTCCAGGTGCCGCATAATCTCATTATTGGGAAAATAAGAAAAGCAGAAAATACATATTTGAAACACACGTAATATAAACGAACATTTCAACCTTTAAAAAGACACTTTCTCTACAGCAATTCATCTTTATAACCTACTTACACTTTAAGTGGCTCCATCACCTGACATTTAAATCTCGGTTATGGCACTGGCGCCGCGGTGATGCATTCATAAACCAATATGACACAGCAGAGCCAAGACCCCTCTCAAGAAAACAAGCTTTACAGACAATGGCCACTGGGTCAATGAGGGGTGAGGAGAGAGAGGGTCCCAGGAGACAGAGCCGGGGGGATTTTCCCTTCACCAAATAATGACAACTCAGGCAATATCGCCCTGCCAATGTGTTGCCACGACAGTAACAATCGATTGGAGGTTCATTGTATTAAAGCTGACCCTTTTGACCTCCAGGTTGCCATGGAAACACATGGTTCCAATAGGGGTTATAGCTGCTGAATAACATCAGCTGACACATTGTTGAGAATGACAACTATCACTTGGGGCAGATATTACTTAAAGATAGTTAGAAGCTTCCTCTCCATTTCCCACTAAAGGAGTGCTGATGCTAAAGGTCTCCACAGGTCAATGTGTTTTTTCATTATCATCAGTTTAACCACACCACCGTGGGCAATGTTGTGACCTGTGCATTGTTGTCATGATAAATCGGATCATCAAATATACACGATAAAGCATATTCCACACTTTGGTGGTTTTGCGGCTTCCATAAATGAAAATTGACCGTGCTGTTTGTGCTGATGTTGGGAGAAAACACACCAGTTCTGTACATGAAGCATCATCCCTCCCCGCCACACCTTTCATCCCCCGAGGCTCACCGTGCATGAGAATACACAAGAGCCCGGCTGAAACCACCTCAGCAAAATATCTGACCAAAGACAGGACAGCTGCACCGCTCATGTCCCTTGCGTGTGATTCACTGCTTGTGTGTGAGGAACATAAAAAGAAATTAAAGAAAGGAAAAGAAGAAAGAATGAGGACGGAGAGAAAAATAGGGAATTGGGGGAAAAGTAGATTGAAGCTTCAATATACTGCGAAAACACACTCCGATTGGGTCACCTTGTCATCAATGTCCGGGGGAATACTGTCAAGGCAGGCAAATTCACAGTGACCTTAAGTGAAGCAATTCACATGCTAAACATTCATAAAGGACACAAGAACCCACATAATGGATATAGGGAACAAAGTGAGTTCCCTGGAGTCAAGGTAAAGATGAAATAAGATAGTAATTGAAATTGACAAAGGATAAGAGTGGTGGTAGGTTTCCTTTGATGTCAACAAATCCTGCAAAACCAACAATAAACTGATCCTATTAACGAGTGTCTGTGTTTACACAGATTATTCCATTGTGCAATAGAGCTCCGTTGTTGTTCGAAACCTATTAGAAACATATCAGCGAGCCACATTGTTGCAATGAGTGACTCGTTCCTTCGTTATTATAAAATACCACTGTAGTTAATGTTGACTCAATCCCACAAAACACTGTCCTTATGCTGAAAATACCATTTAGAAAATCAAACGTGTGTACATTATAGATATATATAATGGTTAGTATCTTCTCATGGCATTTGGTAATTATAACAAACATAATAATGCCAAGATGTTATCCTTAGAGATTGTAGAGCAGGCATAGTCGAGGCGGCGCCAGATCTGGGGGGGGCGCTGCGCTGTAGTTCTGGGAGGGAAACACATTTTTTTGACTGTTTGGCTCATCCTAATTTTCAGCCTCGATGTAACAACATTCATAATTAAGTAAATGTAACACCCTTTTCACCCCGGTTACACTTTTCATTTGCCCTGTACGATTGGCACTGTAAGTGATGAAAGTGGGGGATGTTGACTTATCAAGCGCCCACAGCTCACAGCCAAAGTACGAGCGAGCCTCCGAGCGAGAAAGAGAGAGAGAGAGAGGGTGCGCATTGGTAACGCAGATTGTTGTTGGATTGAGGCTGATAACTACAGCTCAGTGAGGTAAAGGACTCTGAGTGTTTAGATAGTTCACTTTAGTCTAACTTATCTCAGTGGTTCTCATACGGTTTGGTCACAATTTATGTAAACAAATATTTGCAAGGCACTCCTTTATAATTATTAGCACAAATAACAACAGGTTTGAAATAATTCCAATGTATACTATAGGACAGCAACCAAAAATATAGTTTAAAACTGGAGAATAAATAAATGTTAACTAGGTCAAATAAGATATGAAAGAACAACACAAATAAAATATGTTACATTTATTTGTTTTTGGCTATGGTAGGTTATTGGTTATGTTCACATACTTATTTGATGATTAAAATGTAAACCGATCTTTTTCATATGGGTGTTTAAAGTTGTACTCCCTAGATCTAGTCTCTAGTAATTCTGCTCACAGTGCACCAGACCCTAGAGGATGTGATGTTCACCCCCGAATTAAAACATGTAACCCGCACATTAAAAACTATGTGGCCAGGTGTTAAAAGAGGTGACCCACCAGCCTTATCTTGGGGTAGAAATCCATAACAACCTGAAATTTGGCAAACACATTGGCCAAATTGTAACACAGGCAAACCGTTCGCTCGGCTTCCTACGCCGGAACCTGCGACGCTGTCCCCAGAAACTGAAGGAGACAGCTTTTGTGGCCCTGGTACGTTCTAAACTAGAGTACGCCAGCTCGGTCTGGGACCCCTACACTGATAAAGACAGTGATGCCCTGGAATCAGTACAAAGAAGAGGTGCAAGATTCATTTTTGGAGATTATGAATGGGACAGCAGTGTCACAGAAATGCTCAAGCAGTTGAACTGGGTGGAATTAAGTGAAAGGTGGCGATTGGCTCGTTTGGTTCTCTTCTTCAAGATTGTCCATAACATCTCAGCCATTGATGCATCAATGTACCTAGAGCTAGTTAGAAGAAGTGCAACCCGCAAAGCCAACTCTTTGAACTTCGAGTGAATTTTCGCATCTAGTGACACTCTTACATACTCCTTCTTTCCGAGAACAATCAGAGAGTGGAACTTGCTACCAGAAGAAGCTGTCATCGCAGAAACCGTGGAGTGCTTCCGGCAAATTTTAAGAGACATTTAGCGGGTTCATCCATCCCCCACTGAGCGTGATACCTCTGGGTTCTGCTCAGTATTAATCCAGATGCAGATGTTCATACAATAATGAATACATTTCAAACCTTCTTCATGTATATAACCAACATGTCAATACGTTTCTGTTTTTGTAGTGTATTGGTCTTTTGTAGAGATTTTCATTTATTATTTTTATATTCTATTGTGTATTCCTTGGAGGGGGGGGGGCACCAAATCGTCTAGAAACGGCCCTGTTGTAGAGCACATGGTAATGGATTGCTTACAAATTGTAAAACATACAGCTAAAATAATCAACATCATTTGAATATATTGAAGTATAAAAAAGCACAGACAAAGCACAATCTGTTACAAACTAGAAAATGCATTTCCTGCAGAAAATGTGTGCGAATGCTGTAAACTGTGAACATTTATGGCTGAATTTAGCTGAAAATGCAGAAAAAGCTGAATGTGTTATTAGCTGAATGGTAGCTGCTTTTAGCTAAAATATGTTATATGTTTGTGTTTTGGGTTTTGTGTGTAAAATGTGGAGATGGGAGCAGTTTGTCTAAAGTGTACTTCTCTCTGCTCTGGAGAAAGATCAGGAACAATTTAACATGGGAATCAATTGGGAGCTAGCTGGACTTTTTCTCTCTTCATGCCCTCAAGAGGCATTTTGTTTAATATTTTTTCTTAATTTTTTTTTTATTTTCCAACCTAGGAGAGGTTTTCCTACGTTTTTCATGAAAACATATGTCTGAGGAGTGTAGGGTTTGGGAATTATGGCAAGTTTAAAACATTTTTGGGGGAGAATTTCAGGCACTGCTCCACTCTGTTTTGAGATCAAAGCACTCTAGAGTTAACAAGCTGCTGCATCCACTATAATGTTAAAATCTGGAAAAGGCCTCTCTGCTAAGCTCCAAACTAAATTCAATATCTAAAAAAGTGTTAAAGATATCAAAAATCTTTTACACAAGTTTTAGAGCTGAAGGTATTGTGATCATTTGAAAGTTGGAATGAAGGGTCTGGCTGAAATTATGTGGAAGGAGAAGCATTTGGCGCAAAGTGTAGGAAAAGTGGATTTGAAGGCATCTCCCATTGACTTCAATGTTAAAAAAAGAGTTTAAAAAGCTGAATATTTCAAAAAGTATTAAATATTTTTAAAAAGTTGAAGGTTTCCCATCGATTCCTGAACAGGCTGAATAGTTTAATTTTTGAATGGTTTCTGTAGTTAAAAATAAACTGAAATTATGGAGAGCCAAAGTATTGGCTGAAATAAATTTAAGAGGATTAAAGATTCGAAGTACTATACTATACTATAATGAACAACAAACAGTAGTACACCATTGTATAAAAGTATCAATTTTCAGTTGCAGATTGTCAGTCATTTGTTACCATGACGTAAACCAGAATGAAAAATGACATTGAGTTCAGATTATAAATGTATAATCTGATTGACGCTCTGAGCACATGTGTTGCCTGACATTAACACGGGCCGTTTCTCAATGTCGAGTAAACCTGCTGCAGAACCACTATTTCAAGTATACTACGTCATCGAGTGGCGCCGAAGGACTGTTTAAATGCTTGTTAAATGCCCAGCAATCGGCGCCACTCGATGACGTAGTATACTTGAAATAGTGGCTCTGCAGCAGGTACATTCGACATTGAGAAACGGCCAGAGTGTCTCATCTGAGTGCAAATTACACATGATCAGTAAATTAGGGACCATACAAAAGTCTACCAAAAGCCTCGTCTAATTTGAATGCAGATCTCTAATTTCCTGTCTGTCATGAACCCGTCTTGATTAGAAAGGACTTAATCATTCAAAAACAAAAGCCTGGTGGAGACATAAAAAGGGAGGCTGTGGTGCTGCCTGTTGATATTGTTCTATCGGAGATCTCAAAGAGAGGAAGTCCTCTGTCTGAGCTGCCAGGACTGGCTTTTTTTTGGGCGGGGGGTCCTGGGGATAAGAGACCGCCCTGTTATCTTTGTGTAGAAGGTCACACAGGTCTGGCGGAAGAAGCAAAAGCAACAACCATCTGTGTTTTCCACGCACTCTGGTGTGGCTATCTCGGCCGAGGACAGCAGGGCCGAGTGAATACACACACACGCACACACACACACACACACACACACACACACACAAACATCCCATCGCTCACTCATATCTGAGCACTCGGGCTGTATAATGAAAGATGCATTGTCAGAAGAAGTTGGAAAGCCCCCAGATATGTTTTTTCCGTCTTGTGATTTGTGCGTAGGAGTATCATTGTTTTTGTAACACACATAATTTATACACATGCTATTGCTCAGAATAAATGGTTCTGATTTATCAGAGGACTTATGGTTTTGTGCAGATATTGCGCAGAACAGTTTTTTATATTCATCTAAACGCCTTCAAGGACTATATTTTATTTTGTCACCCATATCACAAAGAAATAAATGGTTTCCTCTGCAGTGAATGCACGCTAGCTCGACTACGGACACAGTATAAGCCTCTTGTACTGTACTTTGTTGCCAATCTTTTTTAATGGTGGAGCACATTCGAAAATATGCTAGGGTTGGACCCCTAAAAAACTCAAATGTTCTGCCTTTCTACAGTAAATCACCTAATTTATAATTCAGCCATCCATCATACTAGTCTAGATTGATTTAGATTGAGGGTGCTATGAAAACAATAATCCTGCTTTAATGTGGTGCAAGGTGGGGAGCAGGGTAAAATATTAGTATGAGAGTCTACCAATAAGAACAAAATCCCCTGAGAGGATGTTTTGATAAAATAAAAGTGTTAATGTTAAATGATGATGGTAAATAGTGGAACCGTCAAATGTTAGTGAAGTGGGTAATGCTCTCAAAAAGAGTGCAGTGCTCTTTATTGCAGCTGAAGGCCTGACTCCTCCCCCAACCACTCCCCTCATTAGGGCTGGTATAAAAGACACCTAGGGTGTTTCTCGATGTCGAGGAAAGCTGCTCCAGAGCCACTATTTCAAGGATACTACGTCATCGAGTCCCGCCGAAGGACTTTTCCAATGTCCAGGATACTTGGAATTCTACCGAGGCCGGCGTACTTCGTTGCGGGAAATTTCGAGGCTGCACATGTGTAGACTCCGCGGTCTTAAAATCCCCACAATGCTTTGCACACGGACCAATTTCCAAATATTTGGCAGAAATCGCGCTCCATTTTAGGCGGGCCTCGCATATGACGCACACCTGCACACCTGTTAGCCTGTTCCACCATTCTTCGTTTTCCGAGGCTAGGAAAGATTCTTGCCTCGCTTCTGAAGCAACTGACTCGGAGGTACATGTGCTACCAAGCAAGCATCCTCGACATTGAGAAACACCCCTGTTGTCCTCTGTTCTTGCTTTGGCTCTGTCTGTCATGGTCGGTGGTACAATTAGGGTAGGCTGTCCATTGTTAATATATAGATACATTGGTCTCCTCAGTTTCTGCTATGTTACACTCATTTGCTGCCTCCTTCCTACATTTTAAGTTTCTGTTTTAGGTTCCCCTGCTGCTGTTTTGTGTATACTTGTTTTGCATTTAGTTGTATTTGCCTTCAGCAATTAGCTTTTAGTAGTTTAACTTGTGTCTTGCTTTGTATTTTGCCCCTGTTAACATAGTACAAAAATCAGCTAGCAACCTTAGCTGCTGGCTGGCTAAGTTAGCGTTAGCTTATGTTGATTCACAAATCGGTTCGGGACAATCCTACTTTAAGTTAATGTTGAGCATGGCCAAAGTAAATGGGCAAAGCAGGTTCAGTCAACATACACCAACCTACCTTTTCCTATATTCTATTTTCAGGCAATGATCACAGGTAAACTAAAAGCATGTTTTCATTTGTAGACAGACAGAAGCATGTCGTGAATGACAGCCAAAGCATGCAGGATCGATCGGGAAAAAGTGATATAATAAATGATATTGGCTTCTTGAATATGAACACCTAATTGCAGGGACTGTATGAGGATAGTCTTATTTTGAAAAAGACAAAAAGGAGAAGACAATGTAATACTTTGCTCACCCTAAATGAATAAGGAAAATGCATTTGCTTCACTACCTCCATTGCTCATGCACCTATGCTTGTGTATAGGTTTAAATCACACAGTTGCATGTTGTTACATAAGACATACCTACAGTTAAACTTGCGTGAGGCGATATAAAAAGCTCAATCAAAGACATTTTTTTCACTAGCAGGAGTTTATATTGTCACTTTTGACTGAGAAATGTGAAAACACTTACAGAGTCAATTCTGTTTCAGGGATTTTTTCACGAGCCTATTTTCTTGGTTCCGACAATCAGAACAACGGATTACACACAAAAACACTCGCTGTATGCAAACTGTACAGCACACACCTTCATCAACACACACATGCTCAGAACATATTCCATGTGGGAAATTCATGGTATATATTGTCATATGGGACCTATGTGTTCAAGCCCATTAAAATGGTAAACACAGACCCACTGCAGAGATCGAGGGAACACATAATGCTGTAATATAATAAGGCAAAACCCCACAGAGACACAGAGCACATGAACTCAACACTTCCCCATAATGAAAGGCCTCGACAGTGGTCGTTAATCTGTGACGCCAGAGGCCTGCATATTAGTGTTTTGACTGTGCTATTGTGCTTTATTTGGAGGGGACATAAATGCTTCTTTTTTATAGGGTTCCTTGAGAACTTTATTTTGGACCAGTAAATCATTGTTTTTTCAGTGCAGCTCGGAGGATTGTCTCTGAGGCAATAGAGAAAAAGAATAACAACATCTATCCGTTATCAGAGTCTGACCTACTCTCTTGGCTTCAGGCAAATTAACGGCAGAGTGACAGCTATTGTGCCGTAGCTGTGGCCTTTTACCGGCAAGCAATAATACATTGTTTTGTGAAAATAGAGCAGTGCTGCTACCTTATCCTGTAAGGTTAAGACGCTAGAATTAACGTAAAGTTGATATGAACCGAATAAGCCACCACTCTTTTTCAGTCTTTATCTGGATAGTGGCATTTCTTAAAAGTGCTTACACATGGGGAAAAGCCTCGATATGATGACTCCAGCACACTAACAATAACATACCCTGGACATTTTTTTAATGCAATTTAATGTGTGTTTGTTATTTAACTGACAACAATGATACTGGCCAGCTCCACTGATTGAGTAGTTCTCTAGGCCCTGTGGGGGATTAAAGCTGTTTTTGATGAAGTGCAGACTTCCAGGGTCCACCTGTTTACTGCAGCACTCTGCTGTGTGTATGTGTAGGTGTACGTGTGTGTGTGTGTGTGTGTGTGTGTGTGTGTGTGTGTGTGTGTGTGTGTGTGTGTGTGTGTGTGTGTGTGTGTGTGTGTGTGTGTGTGTGTGTGTGTGTGTGTGTGTGTGTGTGTGTGTGTGTGTGTGTGTGTGTGTGTGTGTGTGTGTGTGTGTGTGTGTGTGTGTGTGTGTGTGTGTGTGTGTGTGTGTGTGTGTGTGTGTGTGTGTGTGTGTGTGTGTGTGTGTGTGTGTGTGTGTGTGTGTGTGTGTGTGTGTGAATGCAAAAGCAGTCACTGGGGGTGGGTAGGAGGCGTTCCTGGCGTTATATTGTTTGGAGTATGCATTGCTGACAAGAGGGTTTTTTCCTTTTTTAACTCGGGTTACAAAAAACGATTTTAATGCATAAAGACGTGTTTTGCAGCAGTGGTCGATGTTTAAATGATGTATTGTGTAACTGTTCTTTTTTCTAAAAACAGCCAAACTCCATTAATCGTAAACAAATTCTGCATTATTCTCTGAAATGTCCATAAAGACCGTTGTCCTCTTATATACATATTCTTTGCTTCGAAGCCTCCTAATCACTAATCTAAATCCTTAAGGGCAAATACAGAAGTCTCAGAAGAGTGCTGCTGCTTGTGCACAGCTAGAAATCATTAAGAAATGTCAATAATGATTCGATCCATTACAGCAGTCAAATGCTTTGCCATCCAATTACACAGGTGTTTGGGTCACATTAGAGAGCGGAGCCATGATTGTAGTTGAGTATACATAAATCAATACCTGAACTTAATACAGTACAGCTAGTTTGCATCACGGCATGATTAAGTGCCTCATATCTTAGAATTTCATTATCTTGCCAAGCTTGCCACTGACATACATTAAAGAACATCCTGTGCCATAATGAGGCAAAACATGCGCTTTCCAGTAATCTGCTACATTTAAGTGTGATGTCACATCGCGGTAGTCTCACGGGGGAATACAAACACTCAGCACAAGAGTCCAGTGTCCAGGCGCTGGCAAAGCAGGTGTTATGGATTGTCTGTGCTCTGGGAACAAGTTGCTGACCCCTTTCCCTGATCCCTTTCCTGTTTGGCATTGTGTGTGCAGCCGGGTCCAGGGGAGATAGAGTCGCTTGGTTCCAGCTACTATGGCATGTTTTTCTCTAATATCTCCATTCCCCTTTTTCTGTTCCAGTCAAGTCATGTTCCAGGTGGGGTGACAGAGCACAGCGCGCAACTGCAGGCGGGCCAGGAAATTTGTGTCCTCTGTCCAAAAAACATGTTTTGACCGTCTGTGCCACATCTGGAGGGATATTTACTCCTGAAGGCATTCTTTCCTGCAGCCGCATGACACAATACGCTTGACAGGTTCTATTTGCACACCCTGCAATAGCAAAACATATTTTGCACAAATGAAACCCTAAAAAAAGGCAATTGTGAGTAGTGTACTCTTGAGAGGGGAAATTTGGCACTGGTAAAAGAGCAGGAGCTATATTTAGTCATCGAAAAAACAAAAGGTTACTTTACAGCAGCTATGAATGTGCTACTACTACTGACACTTTAAACAATGGTCTTGGCTTCAACACTCCATAATAGTTATGACAGTATCTCATTGTAACGAGGGGAAACAACTGAGTCACATTGATGTAATTGTTTTGGTGGAGTTATAGGATATTGCATGCATTACTCAGCATCTAAACAAATAAGCCTCTTAATTACTGCAGCAAACATAATGGGTGCCTCTTCCACAGAAATTATTACATTTGAATACTCCATTTAGTGACACATTTAATAATTTAGGAACTATATCATCACATAAAGGAGATGACCCTCATGCAGGTGCAAAGATAACATGAGGTGATTATGACATGAGCGCTCTCTAACAACCTCTTGGAGTGTACACTTGCAGCAGAGCCTAATCCTTCCTGCACCACCATCTGGAATGGGATTGTGCTGTGTGTGTAACGTATGGGTCTGTGTGCCGCGGCAGCAGTCAGGACCGGAGCCCCGCCGTGATACAGCACAGCTGATCCTATTGTGGTGCTTCTCCAATCTATCACTATCCATTACAACTCTGCTGCAAAATTCCCAGAAGTCTGCACCACATTGTCTGACCTTCAATGTGTGGTGAAAAATCAAAGACCCCGAGTGGGCGTACTCACAGCCTCCCCCCGAGTTGCTCAAGGTGCCTCCGTCCTTGAAAGCAACACAACGAGACTAAAGCTTGTCAACGTTTGTCTGTTCCTCGAACCATCAGGCACAGCACCAGTCAATCAGCTCCGCTAGAGGCTACCTAAGGGGTTAACGTCGACAACCTTTCCCATCTGTTGCTAAGGAAGTGTTGCCTGTTGTGCAGGAAACAGGGAGAGCGGCTTCCTGTTATGAAGAGAGGTTTTTTAAAGGCTTGCATTCATTCAATCGAGCAACAGATGCAGGGCCAGGAAGCTTGCCCAATCGCAAAAAGCTTTGGTGTCCTGCACAAACTGTATTTGGAAACTGCTTTTAGGAACCTTTCTATGCACCGTACTGCTTCAGGAAATAATACACGGGCAAAACATGCTGGACAAAACACAGAAAGGAATCTATGGTTGTTTTTATATAACGTGTAATCCTCCCTATACATGTTCCAGTCATTCAAAGCAAGTGTGTCATGACACAGCGTGATTGCATGCATCACTACAGACGAGTCACCATGCTGTTTAAAGTCATTGTGTTTGATTTTTCTTCTCAGTAGTGTGAACAGTAGAGCCTTTATCTGCTTTGGCTGTGTCCGCAGAGCCAATGCTGTCGCCATCATTCTCTAATTTATCTCCCTCTTTTTCATTTTCCTCCTCAGTTTTACCTCATTTTACTTAAAGTTGTCATTGTTGTTAATAACCTTATCCTCACAGTTCACCAGCTCACAATAAAGGTGTGGATTATAACTTTCCAACTGCTGTCAGAAGCTACCATGCACCAAACCATGTGCAGGCGTGATAAAAACAAAATATTTGTACAAAATAGTTATCTGCAGATTGAAAGCTGCCCATCACCACAATGAAACAATGGCTTAAAGTCCAAATCTCTTTTACTGAGTGGATTTGGTCTCACTCTAGCCCACCGTGCTGCTTCTGCAAAACTGCACATTGACCAACCTCTGGAGCAGTATGTTGATACAACTAAAATATATAATGTAAATCAAAACAGCGCAAATGCAGTGGTCTCTGTATGTTATGAGTGGGTTTCGTTGCAGTGCTGTAGGCTGGTCCTGCCCGGTCCTGCCTCAGGAAGCGCCAAGAAGCACCTCCCGTTTCCACACAAGAGCGCACCAGTTTACTGTAGCATCAGCACTGGAGATGCACGCCGGCTGGAAGCTCAAGCTGCCAACACAAGTAGAAGAAACGGGTTGAAAACCGAGACTGCGATGTTCCGCAACTCTTCTTCTACATCTTGATTTTCCCGCAATGTGTTTGTATTTGGATTAAGTTTCCACGTCATTTCGAGTGGCGCGCTGTCTGTGGGGAATCATGAGGATAACTGTCGGTTCCCGTGGATGATGATGCCCCACGATGAATGCAGGTTGGTTGTTAATCTTTTTATGACCATGTCACGAAAACAAACTTTAAAGGTTTTTACAGCAAATAAACTGAGACTGTGTGAATGTGTGCTGACGTGCCTGTTTGTGTTGTTATTTAATGTAATTGGATGATTCTAACTGATAACATATTTCATCTGTTTATTATCCATTCATTTTACCTATTGAATTGCAATGCAACTTGATGCAACCTTTTGTGGCGCTAAAGAGTTATTCTATACTAGGTACAATAAAATATAACCTGAGATATTGATTCATCATGCTTCTGCTGGATTTTCTGATTGAATTTATGCTTGCAGCTTTCCCATTACAATGCCAGAAAACAAACTTTAAAGGTTTTTACAGCAAATAAACAGTGAGAGTCAGTGTAGATGTGCGCTGACGTGCCTATTTATGTTAGTATACTGTAATTGGATGATTCTAACTGATAACATATTCCATCTGTGGAATATCCACTCATTTGACATACAAATTGATATGCAATGCAACTTGATGCAGCCTTTTGTGGCGCTTTAAATTAGTTATTCTGGTACAATTAAATATAACCTGAGATATTGATTTATCACACATCTGCTGGAATTTCTTATTGAAATGATGCTTCCAGTTTTCCCATTACAATGCAAGGAGGAATTACACATGGTGTTTAAATCCATAAGCTTTGGATAAAGTTGATTTCATTCAAGAATCCACACTGGAAAAAATCTGTTCCAGGTTTAGTATTACGATTATAATCCATGTTTGTTAAAGTAGACAGCCTTCGCCCCAGAAGGTCATCTGTCTTTAAAATTCACTGTCCTGTGAATTCATTGAATCAAGGAAGCTGAAAATAGTAGACATTGTATGTGATTTGTGTCAAATTAATTCAGTTTTTTTGAAAATGATATTCCATTTAGTTCTTTAGATGTCTCTTCAGGTTTTAGGCTGTTCAGGCGCTTAATGGGTGACATGTCATGCTGAGGACACTGTCTCAAATCACATCCTGTGAGTTTGGTCCAAAAAAAGTCCCAGTTGTCTATCTCGTCCTTTGTTTTTCAAACATTTGTTTTAATTGAATTCTTGTTGCATAATTCATATCCTGTTGTTTGCAGTTGGGTGCTTTGTCAGACAGCAACCTCTGTTTTCTCTACCAGAGTTGTATTGTTCTTTGACGCACTCAAAGGACCTTTTCTGCAAAAAAAAGTGTGTGTGTGTGCGTACGTGCGTTCGTGCGTGTGTGTGTGGGTTTCATGAGAATCGAGGGAAGAATGACGAGAAGGAAGTCCATTTGTGTTGTGAAAATCTGTACTCCTAGAGAGGTTCATGGAGGAGTGATGCGGGGCCATGGTGTTAAAGTCCTTCCCCCCAT
The DNA here is from genome assembly GCF_902827115.2 of Pseudochaenichthys georgianus. Lineage (NCBI taxonomy): Eukaryota > Metazoa > Chordata > Actinopteri > Perciformes > Channichthyidae > Pseudochaenichthys > Pseudochaenichthys georgianus. The sequence continues at coordinate 8,615,536 of NC_047507.1, read as the reverse complement.
GGACATCCTGTGTGGAGTCTGAGGAGGCTCTGCTGGAGCGGCTTGATGAACCTGCAAATCTTAAAAGCGTAGGGACATTAATAGAGAAACTAATAGGGCAGAAAGCAATACAAGGCAATGAGGGGTTTCTGCAGAAATTAATATTATACTTAGAGTAAGAGAAACACTGACAGAGAAAACACCCAGAGATAGCCAAAGTGCACACAGGGTTTAATAGGATGTGCGTCAGGGCAGGTACAAAATAACAGGAAGAGACTAGGGGTGTACACACTTTGTTAAGTACGGGTGTGCTTTATTACAAATCAAAATTTCGTAACCAGTGCTATGGTAGTTTCGAACACACTAAAAGTCTAAACTCAAAAGCAAGACAGAGATCAAATATAAAACGCTCTGATTACAGATCTGCGTTTCAAAATTATATTTTTCAATACAGTTTAGACATTTTTAGAGCAAAGACAAAATCACCGTTATAGTTTTTGACGACTATTAGCCAACAAATTGGAATCTGCTATAAGCGTCCAACCTGCATGTGTCGTTTCCCAGACAGGGACATGTTATTGTTCCTTCTCTAAGTACCCTGTGGCTCTGTTGTTTTTCCTGCTGATAATGTCCCCTGCAGCATTCTGCTTGTCACTGTGAACAGGACTTGACTTCCTTTTAGCCTTCTATGCCAAAACAGGACCCACATATGTATCCTTGTGTGAGCTTAGATATTAGGGAAAAGAGACGAAAGTATTATTAATTGGCTTTTTTTACTGACTCCTACTTTCTTTCCACAGATTTTCAAAATCCACTGCAAGTCCCTCGACCAAAGGTTCGCAGTCATTTGACCATCAAAGTGAAGTCCAAACTGATGTCCAAACCGTGTCCCCCTGTCCGTGGTCCAAAACCTCCTGTCGCCCCCAAACCCTCCCCCCCACAGAGGCTGAGTAACGGAGACCTGGATCATTCCGATGGGGAGACCGAAGAGCTCCAGGAAATGGCTGGGGAGAATCAGGACAAAGAGGAGGAACGTGATGCAGAGGATGGGGTTCATGACAATGGAAGCAATGATATAGAGGAAGTAGCAGGAGGAGAAATTGAGGAGAAAAAGGAAAGAGAAGTAGACATATTAGATAATGATTGTGACAGCGTTGGCTCTGAAGACACGGTAAAAGCAGATGATGGTTCTACTGTTGAAACTACTGAGGAGGAAAACACTGACAATGACTTGAACCAGCTTGAAGGTGTCAATCGCACTGATGAGAATACATCAACACCTTCTCCTCCTCTTGCTGAAACCAAGGATGAAACAGGAGAGGAATCAGAAGAGGAGGAGAAGAGACGTTTTAGGGAAAATAGTGAAATAGTTAATGGCTCCTCAGGGCACTCAAACAAACATGTGGAAGAAAACTATTTGGGTGAAAAGGACAATGATACAGGACTTAACGAAGCAGATGAGCAAAGTGACGATCCTTTGAACTGTGATTTACACACAGATGACACTGAGCTGGACGATGGAGGATTTGCATTTGGATTTAGTGTGCTTCCCACTGTAACTGAAGAGTATCCCTACGATGTGATTGGCCCCACTGATGATGCTAGTGACACATGTGAGTCATGTGACACGGTTGAAACAGGGGAAATAGGGGTATGGCAACCGGAAAGGGCCACCAAGGACCTGTCTGGCTGTTTTCGATTCACATCCAGCACAGAGGATGTGTTTGGGCCTTATTCGGTCATTGGATCTCTTTCCCCTGATGTGACCGACACCGCTGACCCAGAGTGGAGTCAGGATGACGCTGATGATAAACCTTCGATTGAACTGCAAACGGAAGCTGCTACTAACCAGGAACCTTACTATATGTCATCAGATGACGTGGACAAGCTGGATGATAAGCAAGCGCTCTCAGAACTGGGAGATATCGAGGAGGGCACCGAGCAGACTGATCAGCAAAAAGACAAAGAAAAAGCCAGCGAGTCAGCAGATGAGTATGCCGACATTGACGATTCCCTCTGCCTTCAAGCTGAGGAAGAGCAGCAGGAGTGTGTCTCATCGGAGGATTACGTCGAGATAGGTGATGATGACGAAGAGGAGGAATTGGAAAAGAAACCTATCAAAGGAAAAAGTGCAAAAGAGAGATCAGCTAAACGAGACCAGACTTTTCTCAGCAATCGAACAAGCTGCCAGCCTCGCCTCAGGCTGTGCAACATCACAGTGCCATCAGAAGTAGGCCGCACCCCGGAGCTCACTAACAGGATGGTGTTCGCCCACACCACCGAGGCCTTTGAAGAAGATATTGAGGAACTGGACTGCCATATTGTGCCTTTCTATGAGGACACAGACTCGGACAGCGAGGAGCATATATACGAAGAGGCGGGGTTTGACTCTGAAGGGGAGAACTTTGTGACTTTTGATCGAAAGACTATAGTCACACGATCACGCTCTTATTCTGGGAAAATTACAGGTTACGTTCCAGAAACTGTTCCAGAGGAGACAGGGACGGAGTATCAGACTCATGACTACTGCACAGTGGCCTTAGATAAGAACAATGAACCACTTAGCCATTCACAGCAGCCTGGGGTAAACAGTTTGATCCCGTCTACGAAATCTCGCCGCTTCTTGTTTTATTCCCGGTCTGCAGAGGGTCCAGAGTTGACCTTGACCTCCCCAACAGAGATCAACAACTCTCTAAAGAATGACATCAGGATGAAGAGGAAAGACGATACCCTCTCGCTCCCATGTGTCAGAACTTCTTCTGGGAGCTTCTCCCAGCGTAGCCATCAATCATCCAGTGGAGTTTCCACACCAACCTCTCTGGTGGACATCCCGCCCCCCTTTGAGCTGGCATACATCGCTAAAAGACCAGTCACCAAGAGTTCTCCATCCCTACTGATCCAGCATGAACCCAGTGACATACCCCAGAAGAAGAAGTCCTCCTTCAAGCGCTTCCTGGCACTCAAGTTCAAGAGGAAGTCAGATTCGAAGGGTTTCAATGATGGAAGTGTTCGCTCTTCACGCTCTTCCTCCGAGTCCAGCCACCACGGCCCAGTAAGAGTCATAGAGCTCGATCGTAGAAGCACCGGCAGCTCTCCTTCGCTTCAGAACCACATTGTGAACCGCCCAAACCCCAACCTGCCATCATCCTTATTCCTCTACAAAGACCCCCAGAGGAGGAAAGGTGACCCAAAAACTTTTGGCAGAGGCATCTCCAGAGTGGAGTCCTTCGAGGAACGTTCTCGGCGCTCCGCCATGCCGCTGCCTTTAACCAAACCACGCTCCATCTCCTTCCCCAGTGCTGACACCTCGGACTATGAGAACATCCCGGCCATGAGCTCAGACTATGAAAACATCCAGATCCCCAACAGACCCACCAGATCCCACACTGTGACTGAGTTCTTTGAAGACCCAAATCGTGCTACAGTTACCTGCAACGAGAATGATGGATATGTGGATATGAACAGTTTTGGGATTGACATTACCCATATATCGAAAGAAGACCCTGAAAGGTAAGGTTAAAAAAAGTTTATAAAATGCATTTGTATAATCTCAAGCAAACCTGAAATGGTTGATTAACAAAACATACCTTTATTTGCATCCTTGACCTTCCCTATCGTGATATCTAGATACTATTCTTTTTATTTGATCAAGTTTTGAAAATACATTCTCTGAAATGTCTACTGCCATGTCACCCAGAGACCCAAATAACCTTCACAATGAAAGATGCAGAACTTTTGAAATGTCATTGTCTCAATCCATTTCACATTAAATGCCATGCATGTAAATTGTCTCTGGGATGAGCAGAGATTTCAATATATTCCAAATCTGGGTAATACAACCATTATTGACTGCATTATATATTACGTATTAATAACCACCGTCTATCACTACCATTGGAGCTTACACATTTAGTCCCCGACCTTTCTTTGTCTGTTGTCTTTGATGGTAAATTGAACATATTTGAGTCTTCAGCAATGGTAAGAAAAAAAGTATTTGAAGACATCAGATTTGACTTTGTGAAACTGGACCTTTTAAATAATGAATAAATTATTTGGTATAAAAATCAATCGTGAAAACATTACTCAGCCTTCGACTAGATACTGTAACATGATTAGACTAAAATGTGTTCTATATATGATTTTAAAAGGTGTCGCACACAATCTTCTTAACATGCCAATAATACATTGTAGAAAATAAGTGTATCCTGTCTGTCTACCGAACAGGCAACGGTGTTTATCTCTGGAACCACTCTTAAAGTAATCAGGCTAGTTGTTGGTCCTGGACCTGGCTGCTCGGAGGGGAAATCTTGACCCCTGAACAGCTGATGGATATTCTTACACTGTATCTCAAATGAGCGGAGTGCACCTGGCTGAGTAGAATCGGATCTTCCTCCTGTAGGAAAGGGTTCAGTGAGAGATGAGCAGCCTGCTGTGTCAGGCTTCGTTGGCTTTGGGAAGATGGACAATGCTCGTGGGAGTGCTTACTCCTGTTTTTCATTTGGTAGATTTAAAAGACACATCTGGTGCTGCTGCTTCCTTCACGCAAGTCTGTGGTGGAAGACCAGGTAATAGCAACCGTGCAGATTACTGAGCGGAGGTTAGTCATATTAGAAGCAGTCGTTATACGCTGCAATTAAAAGTGAGAAACGTGGGGGAGTTTCTTTCACACAAGGAAGTGTAGCAGGGTGAGGACAAATGTGAGAGAGCAAAGGGAGGGGAAGTGTTGAAAGGAGGTGCAGAAGAGTAAGAGCACAAAGCGTAAAAAAGCGATAAAGCCATATCGAGGAGGGGGAGGTGGAAATAAGGAGAAAAGAGAGTAAGAGAAGCTCTGGTGTAATTTCTCTCCTGTACCTGACACTTATTGTTAAGTTTAGGAGGGCTTTTATTAAAGTAGCTCTCTCCAGAGTGCCTCTCTTTCATTGGACCCAGAAGGGGCCCAAGGATTTACTGCAGTGTGCGATAGAGTGAGGAATCACCGCGGTAAGACTGAACCAAATTACCCCGTGCCACAGCTTTAGCCACTACGGGCTACAGACTTTCCCCAGTCTTAATAAGATAGTTGTGTTTGATGACCGGAGTGCAGTCAAAGAGACAGGCCATTACAACGAGCTTCTTAAAGGCTTAAGGTAATCTCGAGGCGAAATGCTTCTGTATTTGTTTTTATTTTTAGAAGAACCTTTTGTTTATATTTAATGCTGTTTTATTTTTGGATAAACCGACTGTCATAACTATTCTGCCTCGGGTTCAGCTTGCATTTCAAGCCATTTATAAACTTTGTACACACTTAGACTTGTCTCCTCCAGACACAAGCTATACCGTCAATCCCCCTCAGTGTATTTACAGTGTACTTTAAACTGTGTCCGTATAGTACCATTTAAAACCCTTCTATTTCCAAGCCAGTGCTCCCTCCGTCAGTGAGAGCTCTTTTCCCCTTAGTGACTTTATCGATGTGGCTCATTGTGTTTTGGAGGTCTCCACTCTCAATGATGCAAAGAAGCTATCTGTCCCATCGCCTCGCCTTTTCTGCATTCCCCCCGGAGATGCTTCAGTTGCCTGGGCCGCTCTTTGGTGTGTCTATAAGGGGCTTTTTCATGTTTATTTGAATGTGAGTGTCTACATGTGTGTTTGTGTGTGCACAACATAGGGTCCTGTGTAGTCAGTAGGTGTTTGTCCCTTCCTCCTTTATGTGTACATTTTACCCTAAACTCTGTTCAAAGCTTGACATTGCCGCTGTCCCAGGATGCCTAGCCGATGATGGCAGTGATTTATTGAGTTCACATTCAACAGTCAATGTGGTTTAAAACCAACAGAGGAAGAAGTGGATTTTTTTTGTGGTGAGGAAAATGACCAAACGGCCCCAGAGCGCTGCACACCAAAGGACCGGGCCTACAGTAGCAGACACTCATTTCAAGAAAACTCACAAAGCTGCGGTTCCACAGGCTTGGCTTCTTTCCACTCGTGTGATTAATGTGTAGCACCATTCAGACGCTAGCTCAGTACAAGCAGTCAGGGTAAGCAAAGAGACATGTTCATTAGCAGGCTCACACAGTGCACAAAAAGAACAGACACACTAAGGATTCACTCCAATCCTAACCAAGGCATTTGTTTGTGGGTTTGTGTGTGTTTGCATTCTGTGCATGCAGAACTAGTGCTGCTTTATCAAAGATAGGGCTCCTGCTAAAAATGCAGTGTCGGCAGAATTGTTGCCTTGTAGCATTGTGCCCAAATAAGAGATCATTAAGTGTTATATAATTATGTAAACTCTAAAAGGATCATTTGGATCTTCTGAAGTGGGGTTGTATGGTATTATCTATTTTGAGTGTATACTACAGAACTGCAAATGATATTGGCACCAGAAGCAGACAGGAAGCTAAGCAATGTAATGGATGAGGACGTTAGCAAAAATGTATTATAGCCACCTAAAACAAAGGCCCACCTAAAAAAAGTCTCATCTAAATCTAAGATTTTGTTTACCATATTTTGATCGCTTTACCTTGGAAGCCGTTATCTCTCCCTCTTATCTGCTCTTGCCTTAGCCATCAGCCTTCATTATAAAAAACTAGTTGCTAATATAGCCATTCCCCTTTTCTGTGAAGTGACATCTCTTGGGGGTTTTCAAGTGAGTCTGGTTAGTTTGACTAGAGAATATAGGCGGATGTAATGCCTTCAGTTCCTCATTGTAATGGGCTGTCTCTTGGTAAGGTTAAGCAACCAGTAACTTTTTGTATATAAAGAGACTTAAACTTATATTGATTCTCTTTTTAGTAGGTTTTTCTTTCAGGTGGGTTTAATATTTTTTGCTGACGTCCCAGTTAATAGTAGTACATGTTGTACTGCTGTGCTGGTACCGTGCAAACCATAAACAGAGCTATGGTCTGTTCAGGAAAGTGCTGTTAATGTGTGCTAAAATGTACCAAATCTCACTCTTCTTTGGTGCGGGTTTCACTTCACACAGTTCAACATAAACCGCTCAAATGTGATGACAAAGCCTCGCCATGGCCTCTCAAACAGCTGCTCCACCCACTGTTATGTTAGTGTTAGTAGTGATGAGGGAGCCATCTTAAGTGCATTGTTGTACTGGGTGGTGGCTGAGTGCTGTGTGGCGAGGTGGTGGGCGGGGCGTGTCGTTGGCTCGCCAGGCCTGGTGCCATGCGCTCTGAGGTCATTGCCAGGTCATCCCCGGGGAGGAAGCGTCCAGCCTAGGAGCTTCCCACCAGCCTGTTTACAGGAAATGCAGGAGGAGGGCGGGGCTCTGGCGGGAGTCTGGGAGGTGGAGACGGGAGAGAACAGATAGGATGGAGGGAGGAGAAAGGGGTCACCAGACTCCCTTCCCTGACTCTCCCTTGAACAACAAGGTGAGGTGTGGTACCGTCAGGAATGCCAGGTCTGCTGTTATTGTTGCTCAAAGTTTGTCGGGAATTTCTCCAGCCTTCCACTTCAAACATCGCCTAAAATACTCTTTGTTCAGTGGCATAAAGTGGTGAGGAACACAGCTGCACATGTGGTCCTCTCATCCAGCCTGGCACATGATGCAGGGTGAGGGTCTGCCAGTGTCTTCACACATCACTTCATCACACACTGTCACAACAGCAGCGGCACACCAGCCACAGGCTACATGTAATCATCAACAGTAAAAGCAGCAGACGATTTAAAACTGCTCCAAATCTCTTGATCGCCCCCTCAGTATCCCAATCATCTATCGTCAGCAGTCTAATGAACCTATTCAGCTGCTGCTATTCCCTATAATGGAGCCATTACAAGTTGAAAAAGGCCTGTCTGATTGCGCTTCATATATATTTCAATACTGGAGGTTTAGCCCAATTGAATTACGTATTACAGGCATCATCGAATTCGCAGGTGGAATAAAGGTACTTTTCACAGAGAGTCATTGTGTCCTCCTCTTAATCTGACACAGTAGATTTAACTTTGCCATTGCACTCTGTTAGAATAATAGCATTACTTTAATGGTCTTGTCATTGGGCTTAATGTCTTACATTAGACTATCACATATCAGCAAGTTCAAATATGGAAACGAAGGATGAAGCTACTGAAGCTAAACAAAAGCTATTTTTAGGATGTTATATGCTGATGATTGGGCCATGTTGTTAACGAATAATGTATTACATTCCCATTGACATCAGGACAGCAATAATTCTACATATCCCTGTCGCAATTGAAAACCCATCTGTTAGCCAATTTGAACCTAATGCACCAGCACTTCAATGTTTAGGCCTTTTTGATACGATACGTTAAGACAAGGCACGACATGACACGATATGATACTACTTTATTGTCAGATCAAGTCTGAAATGTACAAGACAAGATAGCCTACAAGGAAACACACATTTAACATAACACACCAATCACTGAGGAGAAACATGCTCAACACCCTGTGACGTACATTTGATGTAAGCATGTATTTAATTTGAGGATTGACTGGTGCACAAAAGAGTGCTTCAGTCCAACCCTATTGAATAGCGGGATCTCTGATTTGTTGACAACATTTATATGAAAACAACAATTCATAATCGCTGTTCAGGACATGGTTGGGGTCAGAGACAATGTTGTTGGCAAGCTTCAACATTATAGTACGTTGATTCATAGAATTTCTCATAAGATTGACCAGAATAATACGAATAAATACGATTACGCTATAGAAGATATTGATGTTCAGACTTGGAGTAACGTTTTTTAGTTTTCTGTTGGTAGTCAGGGGTGAAAAAGTGAAGGTTATAACCTGCGGTGCATTTCTCTTGAGCGTATAAAGTGATTCCCCGTACTCAAGAAGTAGTTTAAAGAGGACCGGTTCCTCCAGTCCTCTTTCCCCTCCAACATCTCCCAGGAGCCAACAGCAGGTTCATCTGTCAACTCTGAGGTCAACCATGAGTAATGGTCTGTAGGTGCTCTCTTCAGCCCACCCAATAGGACCAATGGGGTGCGTGTGTGTGTGTGTGTGTGTGTGTGTGTGTGTGTGTGTGTGTGTGTGTGTGTGTGTGTGTGTGTGTGTGTGTGTGTGTGTGTGTGTGTGTGTGTGTGTGTGTGTGTGTGTGTGTGTGTGTGTGTGTGTGTGTGTGTGTGTGTGTGTGTGTGTGTGTGTGTGTGTGTGTGTGTGTGTGTGTGTGTGTGTGTGTGTGTGTGTGTGTGTGTGTGTGTGTGTGTGTGTGTGTGTGTGTGTGTGTGTGTGTGTGTGTGTGTGTGTGACTGAATGGAGATGAAGTCCACTGGGTATCTCTGTTAACCTTTGGCCTTTTAATAGCCGTCTGTTCTCAGCACACACACTCAGCGGCTGTTTAAGACATCACACTTCCATCATTACCTGTACAAGTCAGAATAAAAGGGAACATCACAATTTCTTTAAACACAATTTCCCAAGGTAATGTATTCAAATTGTTGGTTTTGTCACAGAACAAGCCAAAACCCAATCATGGTGATTTTAACTTCACATATTTTGCGAATTCTCACAAATTGGGGTCTTAAGCATTATTTGCTTAAAACGTATGAAAACATTTCGAGTTCGATTATTTTTCTGTTGATCGGCTTATTGATGAATGGACTAATCGCTGCAGCTCGAGATAGGAATATAAGCTTTTCTGGAAAATATATAGGAAATGATTTATAAAACACAATCCTATTTCTGATGCAGGTCTGCTGTTTTACCCGTATGCCTTTACGTAAGCAGTCACAACCTAAGGAGATAGCACAACTTTTCTCAATTGAACTTCAAAATCTCTTTTTTTATCAAATGCATCAATCAGTCCCACAAAGTCTTTCAATTAGATTTTGCACAGCGCAGGTAAAACGTGGATACATTGCATACTATAAAACTGAAGTTTGGAAAAGTTGTTATCCAGTTATCATCGCGGCAATATGCATTCGATCAAACACACTGAATTGATTTGACTGTGCCTAAGGACATTAATAATAATTACCACGGATAGCATTTAAAGGGATTACATGTGAAGTGACCTACAGCGTGGCCCCCTCAGGTAGAGTAGCACACAAAAGGATTACCGGTGTACGAACACAACTGTGCCATCTGTGAGAGAGAACTAATGATGAAAGAGATTGCAGTGTGCCACTGGAGGGCTCTACGGGAGGATTGGAAATGCTCAGAAGCACACACAGGAAAAGGGAAAAAAGTACATTTATAGCAGACTTAAAGCTCAGTGGTTTGAGGATAGGCTGCTGCAAAGATTTAATGCAAAGGTACTTTTGGGAATGTGTCATTAATGCTTTAATGTATTGCCAATTAAAAATACTTCTCTCTCATAAAAGCAATGCTATTGAAGATGTGCTTTTATGTAGAAGCTGTAACTATTAAGTATTCATATTTCAAGCTGGTTTGCTGTATTCATTCCTCTCTTCCCTTGGCAGTGCCTACACGGAGCCTTTCCCGATTAATGCCGTCTCTGCCGGGCTGTCGGCGGACGAGGACCACGGGCGCACTTCAGAGGAGGAAGAGGGGGCGGCTGAGCAGAGTTATGACCGACAGGTGAGATATGGGATACAGAAACAGATGAAAGCATGGTGAAGATGTTTAATTATGTTCTCTGAGCTACCGACTGGCATTATATTAATAGACCCTGTGGAACTCATATATTTAAAATATTCTACACATGGCGATGTCAGATTTGAATGAAGAACATAATATATATTTACGAGAGTAGGACTGAACAACAGAACCTAATGTAAATTATTGTGTGTATCTTTTCTACAGGAAGATACATTACAAACGATGCAAGTTCTTGATCCATTGTCTCTAAGTCAATTTGTTTTTTTAAATGTGTGTTGGGTGAAATGCCTGTAACAAGGTCTGTGGTTAACACAAACAATTGCATTATGATTTGTCTATGATCTTCTGTGCAACCGCAGGAGTCCAGAACATTTTTCCTTACGAGTACAATAAAGCATTTAGTTTAGTATCATAACACATTTTGTTCAGGGACATAAAATCTGGCAGTAATTACCTCTATTGTGAATTTCAAAGCTACTACGTGTCAAACAATATGCAGTTGCTGACATGTGGCTAAATGAGAATACAGTAGTTGGTGACATACAGTCATGCGCCCATAAGGTTTTTGGGATTGATTTCATGCTTTCATGCTTAATAAACCAAAATGTGGTAAAGATGATATAGCTAAAGAACATATGGCTAAGTAATATAAACACAGCTTATTTTCTGCAATTATCCCAAATCCAATACAAAATGTGTCTGGCTTTTTCTGAGGGAAACACAATGCTAACTTCCCTGTTGGCCTACACAAAAACTTTACCCATGCAGCACTCTATTGCTTTAGGCCTCAAGTAAAAGTAAAAGTACAGTAAAAGGCATCCATTTTACAGTAGCTCAGAGATGGACCCCACCCGTCCTGCTCCCATCATAATATCAGGCCACAGCTCACATCACGTGACACGCATTTCCTTGTTTTCTCCTTCTTCAAAGCAAAAAAACAATACATTGAGGAAAAAACAGAGAGGCAGAGGACCAGAGAGACTTGAGTTGGCTGTTTATTTTAATGGAACTGTGTTTTGGTTTTACTTCGAGGAAATGAGGATCAGCGTGCGTTAATGCATTATTTGTGAAATGCCCCATCAAGGAAGAAACAAAACAACACTGACAAAGCACCGGAGCGTTGCCGGTAAACCCCCTAGATTGCTTCAATGTTATGTTTCGGCTCGGATGTTTTGAGACCCTGTGATTAGCCTTTAAATCAATGGGCACCAGTGTTGTCGCCCCAGCCTCTCATACATAATGTATCTGAATTTAAATGTTCCGTATTTGAGCAACCCTTTATGTCTCTGCTGTTACTCTAATGAAAGAATCAGTCTTATTTCGACAGCAGAAAACTGACACACAAAAAAGTGAATTTGCTTTATTGCCAGCTGCTGCGAAGCTGTTCCTAATAATGTTTGAGAGGAATAGGTGCCCTCAGAGAGCCTTTAAACATTAGCTGTGTTCACTCATCTCCCACTGTTCTCCCTCGCTGTCACGCAGATTGATGGCCGATCCCGAGCGTTCTACGTCGCCAAAGAGCTGGTCGACTCAGAGAGACTGTGAGTATCTGCGCTGGATTTCCCCGTTTGCACACAGACGCAGCCAAATCGGATATTTGTTTGGTCTTGTCCGTACTCTCCTTTTCCTCTGACTGTATCTCTCCTGCTCCTGAGCTAATGAGCTAACTATCTGACAGCCAATTACACAAGTGTCTTATGTAACGTATTAAACACACCAGGCTTGCCCTTGCCCTGCTACACACTTAACTCTTCTTCTGATGTACTTTTCCCATCATGCATAATTTAGATAATTTAATGAGTCTTGTAGAAAAGATTAACATAGCTGTGTGGAAGGTTGCAAATTCTTTCCACAGTTTAATTAAATCTTGTGTTTCTCTCGTCTTGTTTTCCAGACACGTCAGCGCCCTCAAGTACCTTCAAGAGGTAAGAAAAGCTTCGCTGCCACGCCATAAGCGTGTCACATTGGCTTTGAATGTATCCTCCTTTAAAGCCTATTAAACTTTCTTAATGATAACATCACTTCCTGTTTGTCTGCTCCCCATTCTCTGTCTACGTCTCCTGTCGTAAGGCTCTGCTCAGGTTTATCAATGTTGTTGCAGCGAGATCTACTTCCTGGTCTTGACAGAGTTGATGTGTTGCACACTGGAGTGGTCAGTTGTAAGATGACGCAGCGTGCGTACTGTGTGCGTTTCGCTGTATCCTTACTCAACTAATACAATGATACATAAATACAATGATTCATAGCAACTCAGCTGGCAATCTGCCACCGAAAGGTCACAAAAAGTCAGCTGGGCCCTTTAGTTGTTGTGGTTTATGCACGGTATGAACTTCATATGGCCTTAAAATGGAGAATATCCCCTTTAGAGGTGAAATGACTTCTGTTAATGCGGAGGATTTAAGGTTGAGCTGCGGTAAGCTTCATACGGTCGGCCATGCTTCACCACCAACTGTTTTCATCTACTTCCATCAATTCTCACTTACTGCCTGTCAAAACCAGACCACATCACTGGAGGGAAGGGATGTACCAAACGCACCACATCAATGACGGTGAAACAGTTACAAACTAGAAGGGTGTGTTCATGAGCTTAAGTGAAGTGTTTTATTTCATTGCTCCAAAGCTTTTAAACAACATGTCCACATCTGTTTCCGAGTTGCCGTTCCGACTTAAGGGAGGGTTAACGTAAATGTTTGCTTTCGGAAACTACATTTTTGGATTATTTTTGACACAACACCGATGCAGCAGCAATGCTCTCTCTTGCAATGTTAATGAAAGTGAAACATAATCCGTGAACTCCCCCTCCTGATCCTCTCCTAAATGTAATGGGTTTTTCCTTGTTTTTCACCATATGCTACAGTGTAGCACATGGTGAGAATGTCACAAAATAATTTAAAAAGAAAAGTCAAATTCAGAGAAAAAAGTCAAATTTGAGATGCATTGTGGGACATGTAGTTTATGGGCAACATGCGTCTGTATATCAGCATGTAACCGTATAATAAACATATTATATTCTTTGCAAGCTCTTGTGGGGCCACATAAAATGAAGTCGCGGGCCGGATGTGGCCCCCGGGCCTTGAGTTTGACATCCCTGTGCTACACCCTTTCACCAAGTTTCATGAAAATCTTTCAGCATAGTTCTGCTGAGAAACAAACAGACAAACATAACCTCCTTGGCTGCGGTGAGCATTATTTCATTTTAATGAAAAGGGAAAGTCCCGCTGGAGACGTCAGATAGGCAACACCTTTGGAAGAACGGTGAGGAAGAGTTGCCATTAAGGTGATGGTTGCCAGTACAAATCTGACAGGTAGAGTCATTGAACCAGGAGAAGCCCATCAGTCAGCCTGTACCTTATAACCTTGAATGAGGTCATAACCTGAATTTCTTACATGTGCCCACCCACCATGATTTATGAAAGCCTGCGGTGGGCACACGAGCAGCTGCTTTGTGTAATGTCTAATTTGACGCCATTAAAACAGCAAATAATGCAAATATTATACAATGGACGCCTCTAATATTCATAAATCTGCAATCTCATCATTATGCTCAATTATACTAATTAGCTGCTGCATGCCAAAGCACTGACAGACACAAATTCTGTTAGTCAATGTGGGCTTTAAAGTGACAGTCTATCTTGAATCGTTCAATTATATAATTTTCAGTGAATTTTCCCTTTTTTATACTAACCTTGGTTTGAGTGCCTCTTGTGTAACCACAGGACCTAATTGAATCTTCTTGCCACCTTTCTAAGGTGACATTGAGGGCTTTTTTTTATCATGCTGCTGCATAATGCATTGCTGCTGTGTTCGGGTGTTATTATTCTTCAAACTTCAAACAGTGATGTGTTGAGATATTAGTTACTGTTTGTGCATCAAACAGTAACTAATATCTCAACACATCACTCATGTCATGTCATAATTAGCATGAAACTGAGCAATACAGCTGGGAAACGCTCCCGCGGTACGAACACACAGTTTGGGGTGTGAGGGGGGCGTTAAGTGAGAGGCACACATGAGCTATTGTTCCATTGTTTGATAAAAAATAACAAGAATACAAAGAATTTCCAGAGCCTGTCCGCACATAGGAAGGGAGGCCGTGCTCCTCTTCTAAAGGCCTTTCCCCGCAGCAGCTTCAACACACAGGGCTTATTATGTTGTTCTTGTTTGTAGCCTGTGACCTCGAACAGATTCTCTTTGCTGAGCTACGACCGAGCGACTGCTTAATGTTTCTTTTGACCTGCCTGATGTGAGGGAATAAGGTTGAGAGTGGACCGGGGAAATCTGGAGAGTAAAGCTCCTCTCATTCATGGATCTGAATGTTTGTGTGTAACCCGGGAGACGACCAGAGCTGTTCTTCTCCCCGGCAGATGTGATGAATGTTAACTCGTGTTCTGAGCACCCGGTGTCACCGCATTATCCAGCAGCCGGGACAACTTTATTTGTTTTATGTCTGTGCTTTACTCAGAACTAGAATAGATGGACTCCATGTATCCCTCACACACACACACACACACACACACACACACACACACACACACACACACACACACACACACACACACACACACACACACACACATATACCATGTATACATCACTTCAGGGGACATTACATTGACTTACATGCATTTCCTGGAGACTTATCCTAACCTTAACCATAACCAACACATGCCTAACCCTAACCCTTACCCTTACCCTTAACCTTACCCTTAACCTTAACCTTACCCTAATCCTAAACCTAACCAAGTCTTCGCCCTAAAATTAATGATTCCCCTCATGGGGACCTCCATTTTGTCCCCATAAGGGAGGTGAGTCCCCACACGTGACTGTGTAAACAGATTTAGGTCCCCACAAGTATAGTAATGCTAGGCCACACACACACACACACACACACACGCACGCACGCACACGCACACGCACACACACAGAGATTTCTTTATACCTTCATCTATTTTTTGTGTGGATGAATAATCTCTCTTTTGGTTTTTTAGTCCCATGTGACATAGCTCTTCATATTGGCCCTCTTAGTGTCTGGCACTGCAGCTATTAATGCCTGTTGCTTGTGTTTTATGTGCGCTGAATAGACTTCAGTGAACCTGAATTCATTGGATATCAGTGCATTTTTCGTTTCTTGTCTAAGGAGACGTGAAAAGTGGGGATTTTGTACGAACCAGCATTGCGTCATTGAGCACCAAGGTCTTTATGCAACAACACCTGTGATACTCTTGTACAAGCAGTGCCGCCTTTCCTGAATGCCTGGACAGAGCCCAAAGTGGTGCGGAGGCTCTGAGGTGATATGAAGGGAGGGAGGCAGGAAGGATGTTTAGGAGTATCTGACCTTCCTTCCGTTTCTCCCCCCTTTTTCATTCCTCGTTGCCTTTAATTTCTCCTGCTCACTTCCTTCTTTTACCTTACCCTTTCCTCCATTCACTTCTCTTTCTACCCATGTCTGTTGTTTTAAATATCCCTCTTTCTCACAAATCCCTTTTCCCTCTCCTGTGCAGGACTTTAGGTCTGCAGTGATGGAGGCGCTGGGGGAGGAAGAGGAGCCTGTGCTGGAGGAGCAGAGGTTAGGAGAGATATTGGGCATGCTCCCCCAGGTCTACACCCTCCACAGCAGCATCCTTACTGAGCTGGAGGAACGCATTACTCAGTGGTAAGAAACACCAGGGACATCACTGTTAGTTGTCCTGTTGGGTGTGTTGTACACTGCAGATGACGCCGCATGGATGTAAAGTATAAAAAACGCCATCCTCCATTCTACACTGAGGTCACGCAATAATTACTCTACGACCTATAACCCTGCTTTAAAATGCGTAGCAGGATAAAATAACACTTTGTGAGGTCATTCTTTAACCAGAAAGACGTGTCCAAAGCAGATCCAAAGGTTATTTAGAAACTAGCAGACACAATGACCATATTTACTGGCTGAAATTCAAAAAGACAGGCTGATTACAGATTAACAAAACTCCATGCATCAACAACAACATACAGACAACGCACAAATAAAACTGGAAACACAGAACCTGAAGGAATTACATGAAATAAAATAAACATAACCTAAGGGCAGGGCAGATTATGAGACGAGGAATATTCCCATCTTTATTTTGTTAAGAAGCAAATGAGCATATTTCCTGACATGTCCAACTTTTCATTTAATTTAAAATATCAATTAAAACCCTCTCACAATGACATCGTTCTAGACATTTGCAGATGTTCCATAATCTTACGAGTGATGGATTATATTCCTAAAATAGTGAAGTCACAACGAATGTAGTTTGTCAACATCATTATGGGAAATGTATGGCAACTAGGGGAGAAGTATGTTAGTTAAAGGACAATTCTAGAATATAAAATGTTTCATGGTAGACTGTCGATCTTTGCATTGATATAAATAACAAACATTCACTTTGCATGAAATGACTTGAGAAAATGTACTTAATGTTAAAATGTTCTATCTGTGCAGGGAGGAGAGCCAAAGGGTGGTCGATGTGATCCTGTCACGTCGCGAGGACTTTGGGGTGTTTGACACCTTTATCTCAGAGTATGATCGCAGCATGTTCCTACTGGAGGAAAGCTGCAAAGACAACCAGGCCTTCACCAACATCGTGAGGAAATTTGAGGTAAAACGCTGAGCAGTGAAACTCGATCCCAAGCAGACAAAGGGAGATTTTAATTGTGTCTCCTGCCAACAGTTAGTCTTTGTGTCTATTCCCATTTCTTCCTTTGTGTTTATTATTTTCCTGAGCGCACTGCAATAGATCCCGTCTTCAAAGGGGAGCTCGTAGAAGTATTTTGACAGTCACATGCTGACGGTTTGACAGCTCAAACCTCGGGTCTCTGTGTATGCAGGGAAAGTTAAGCCGTGTATGTTTCCAGGGAGTAAATATGGTACCTGTTTCCCCCGCGCCTTCAGCGGCTCTCAACTTAGATGTTGTCACCCAGCTCCACATGGAGATAATGGCCTTTTCGAAATCCCATCTATCCCTCTCCTCTCCGTAGAGCTGACCTTTCCGATGTCAATATGCACGCATATTTTATACCCACTCAACACCAAATACTCATTCTTTGTCCAGCATGGATCCCGTCATCCTTTTCGCTCCCTGGAGAGCAGGAAAGTGGGATTTTGGTGTCAAGATCAAAATTCATAGCAAAGCTCATTCTAAACCCATCGCAATCATCCACAGATTGTGTGCCTGGTCTACTTTAAGCAACACTTTTGATATATTGGAAAGGAATGGGTATAGTTCAAACTGGTGACAATGTAATTGGCCATTTGTAACTAAAACACAGGATATCAAGAGAGCCCAAAGATTTCTTATTTTCATGCAGCTGTGTCCTGGTCTATAGAATTGATTCACAATTTGCCGCAGTGTGGCAGCACACAGGTCACCCTCAGTAATAACATATCCCAATTGAAAGCCTATCCTGGGTTTCTGTTTATGTTAAACATTGAATTTCACAAAGCTTCCTTCTCAACTAAGCGTCTTTCCCCCCAAATTGTACGCATTACCAGTCCCATGCTGTATTCGGATACACTTTGAGTGGCCGACACAATGCTTCCAGGCTCATCGAGGTTGATAAGAAAGAAACGGACAAGGCACCAACTGTCTCCGCTCATGAATATTCAGAAGCAGCTGCCCCTTCCAAGGAGAATGTCGGCTCTGCCAGACTTTAGCGAAGCTCGTGTAAATAGAAGAGAGTGGAGGTGAGAGATGAAGACCCTTAACCATCACAATTATCTTTAGTTTCACTAGCATGAACCACGCCACAACAATATGATGTTTGTAAGTTTATTGGGTTAACATGTAAATGATGTGAGGGGGTGAAGGGGTGGTCTGGGAGGACGAGCTGTGGTCCGTGCAGTGGGAGACTCAGAGTGGGGGTTCCGTCTCCGGCATAATCTGCGTGGGCTGATTACGGGTCCCCAGACGGTACCTGGAATTAGATGTTAGAATACACGGTATATGAATATAGATGTTGATGGGCAGAGGATGTTGGGATGAAGGGATGTAGGGATGAGGGGTGTAGGGATGAGGGGTGTAGGGATGAGGGATGGAGGGATGAGGGGTGTAGGGATGAGGGATGTAGGGATGAGGGGTGTAGGGATGAGGGATGAGGGATGAGGGATGAGGGATGGAGGGATGAGGGGTGTAGGGATGAGGGATGGAGGGATGAGGGGTGTAGGGATGAGGGGTGGAGGGATGAGGGATGTAGGGGTGAGGGATGTAGGGATGTAGGGATGAGGGATGAGGGATGGAGGGATGAGGGGTGTAGGGATGAGGGGTGTAGGGATGAGGGATGGAGGGATGAGGGGTGTAGGGATGAGGGGTGTAGGGATGAGGGATGAGGGATGAGGGATGTAGGGGTGAGGATGTAGGGATGAGGGATGAGGGATGTAGGTGTGAGGGATGAGGGATGAGGATGTAGGGGTGAGGGATGAAGGGATGTAGGGATGAGGGATGAGGGGTGTAGGGATGAGGGATGAGGGGTGTAGGGGTGAGGGATGAAGGATGTGGGGATGAGGGATGGGTGGATATGGGATGAGGGATATGGAGATGTTGAGGGGGGGAGGGAGGAAGGGATGGATGGATGTGTCGCTCGGTGTGAGTCGGAAGGGGAACTGTATGGGTAGAAGGGAGAGGGAGGGTGGGTTGAAAGGATGGAGACGAGCAGTGGCCGGAAGTTTTGCCGGATATAAGTAGGGGTGGCCGTGGTTTGAGGCGGAGTTTTAGGCGTGGCCATGCTCCTGAACCTATGTTAACATTTAACCTCATATCTTACAAAGTGTCTTCGATAACCTTGATCGAATTCGTGCCACTTTATTTTAGCCTCATGAAGTTGATAATAGTCCCTTTTCTCACATCATAAACCACTAATTGCCACCTGGAGTAGCAATACATGGATTGATTTGCAAAAAAGGATAAACCCATTCAAGGACATGATCATATCTAAGGACAGAAGTATATTGTATGTTCTGCAGAAAGTATCATCTCATCTTGCACCTCTACATTAACACCCAGAGGCATATTCAATAACCTATTCTCAGTCCACCGGCAGATTCACCACACTTGCCACTCCATATACACACAGAACATTGTGTTAACATTTGCCATACTGCATATAAGACTATAATCTGAGGTCTGTCCTCCCCAACCTCCCCACACCAGGGCATTGTTTGTGTGTGATGAATGCTGTGTTGAATCAAAGCACTGCCTTGGGATTTGCAAGGCGTGTGTGATCCCACTGTAATGAGGGAGAAGGAGGGCTGAGGGAGAGCAAGGAGGATCCTACGGGTCATAGGAGACTATATGTACTACTGAGAGGGGCCGGTAATCTTTTATCTGTCGGCCGTGTGACGCCTCGTTATACTTAGTAGTGGAAACACTGATTTTAAGGTTTTTTTGTATTTGACTGCATATATTTTTGTTAATCGAAAAAAATGTTATAGGGCGTTCAGTAGAGTTGTTTTGCCCGTCTGTATTTTTACGACCGTACGCTCAATGACCTCTCATACTTGCGATGATACACAATATTAGAACTATTTTATACCTTCGATGAAAGCTGTTTCAAGACTGAACCCATTACCTCCCTCAACACGTCTTCTTCTTCTCAACCTTGCCGCTTTATTTTGCTCCAAGCCAAAGTCCAGCAGTCTAAGTGGGAGTAATTTCATTGTAGATATGGTGATGACAGTGATGAAGTAGCCACAGACTCTGATCAGATCAGAGCTAGACCTTTACGCGATTAAAGCCTCCTCTCCACAGCCAGTTCCCCTGTTTACCACACCATCTATAAACATTGGGTAACAGTGTGGTGTGTGTGTGTGTGTGTGTGTGTGTGTGTGTGTGTGTGTGTGTGTGTGTGTGTGTGTGTGTGTGTGTGTGTGTGTGTGTGTGTGTGTGTGTGTGTGTGTGTGTGTGTGTGTGTGTGTGTGTGTGTGTGTGTGTGTGTGTGTGTGTGTGTGTGTGTGTGTGTGTGTGTGTGTGTGTGTGCGTGTGTGTGTCCCCTTTGTTTGTGAGTGTTTGCACCTTGTTGTGCTGGTGTCTGATTGTGTCGCAGGGACATGTCCATACACAAATTGTGTAGATCTTGTGCAACTAGTTTATGAAATCCCCTTTCCAAAGCACATCCACTTAGATTCATATTCATGCCATGGCTTGTGTCGGTGTGCAGCCTGTGTGTGTTTTCTCTTGTGCAAGAAGCCCAAAGGAGAGGAGGAGGCTGTGCAGCAGGTGGACAGAGAGCGATAGGGGGAGAGAGTGATGGAGTGAGATCCTTGCAAAGGCAGCTGGGCAATGAGGCAGACAGAAGCTAATTAGAGAAGCAGTCTCCTTTACAACTCCCCAATTAGATCAGTGTGTGCATTTTGTGTGGATGTGTGTGTGCATTCAGCAAATCAGTTGGCCGTGAAAGAGTCTGAAAGGTGTTGGTGTATGTGTGTGTGCATGTGTTTGTCTCCCAGCACGAGGCATCACCCACTCCCTCTTCTCTCCTCCCCCATTTGGCTCGCACACCCAAACAAACCACACGCTAATTACCATCTCTGCAAAGCCACTTCCTCTGAACAAGTGTCAATTGGATGACAATTTACAAGCGACACTTGAGTAGAGCGGATGTTCTGAAACCCAAGCCGGTCTAATAATGGAGAGCTGTGTATTATAGTACTCGACGCATCATGTAGTGATAGGAGAGGAGAGGAAAGAGAGCAGAAAAGAGAGATGAATTAAAACAGAGGTTGTTGCTGAGGGCCGCAGTTAAGGAGAGAAGGATGAGACAAAGAAGAGGAACAAAAAGAGGCATCAGCTCTTTGTTTTACTTTTGACTCCTGCACTCCAGATTGCGATAATGAAGATAAAGAGTGGTGTGTTTTCCTCACATCCCACCCCTCCCCTCTACAGGCCAAATCAGTGTTATCTCATCCCCAGCCCAAGTCTGTGTGTGTGTTTATCCCTGCTTGTGTGTGGAGGGGCGCATCAATAATATATTGTTTGTGAAGGTGTCCGAGACGAGTTCATTGTGTGTCTGTGTGGGTTCTTGTCCGTGTGCAGTTTGTGTGCAGTGTGTGTGCAGTGTGTGTGCAGTGTGTGTGTGTGCAGTGTAAATAAGATGAAGATGATGTTTCCCGCAGGGCGCTATCTGTGCCTCTCTAATGAAAGATAGGACTTCATTGGATTAGAACATGCTCTGTGTGTGTGTGTGTGTGTGTGTGTGTGTGTGTGTGTGTGTGTGTGTGTGTGTGTGTGTGTGTGTGTGTGTGTGTGTGTGTGTGTGTGTGTGTGTGTGTGTGTGTGTGTGTGTGTGTGTGTGTGTGTGTGTGTGTGTGTGTGTGTGTGTGTGTGTGTGTGTGTGTGTGTGTGTGTGTGTGTGTGTGTGTGTGTGTGTGTGTGTGTGTGTGTGTGTGTGTGTGTGTGTGTGTGCCCGCCCGGTCCCCATTGCTCTTCTCCCGCTCAGGGCATGAATACCTGTCAGAGGCAATTAGATCCTGATAGATTTTCTAAAGCTCTCTTTGATTGGACCCATTTCTGCCCCCTTTCACCTGCAAATGCCTCTGTGAGGAGAACAATGGGAGTTGTTCAGGGGTTTTCTTTGCTGAGAAGATGCGTCAAGGTCAGCCAGTCCGATAGTGTCCCCGTGGTCACTCACTAGTGACCTTGACTCGCAGCATCGCAGCATTATAGAGGTCACCTTCAAAGAGATGTGGTTTTCTGGGTGCATTTCAGGAATGCCTTTTGACGATCAAGCTATATTTGTTTTAATGGTTTGATCTCAGTGGTCTACACTGAAAACAACTTCGTACAGGATATCCTACAAGATGTCAAATTCAAGCTTTGAAACCCATGTAAAGTTGTGAGATCTGTATATTTACTTCTTTTCTTTTTTGACCTCTGTGTGTGAACAGACAAGAAGCCCAGAAGAAGCTGCAATCCCACTGAAACACCAGCTGCTGCAGGTCATAGTGAGAGTGCTTCAATATCGAATGCTACTCACAGGTAACAGACAGATACGCACATACGCAAGGCTATTCAATACTTTAAAGCAAGCTCAAGTCATTTTGCCTAACAAGGGCTATTGAAGCCCTTCATAACAACTATAGGATAACGTTAGCCGCTAAAACGTATAGCAGTAGCAAATAAGTTAAGCACTGCTAATGTTAGCTAACTGTAAGTGAGCCACGGTTAGCTAGGCTACTGTGTACTTAACCAAGTATCTTGAGTTGGGTTTGTTATTTCGCTCATGAATTCAAGCTTTTCAAGAAGAATTGGCTTTTTTTTCTTTTAAAACATACTCCTGCTTTTCAAATGTACACATGCTAGAGAAGACAGGTTGTTAGCATAGCGTTGTGTGTTAGCCTAGTTCTTACCATGTTGCACTATACTTTACAGTTTATAAAATCTCATTTGTTTTTTAAACCTTATTTTCATACCTTGACCTATTTCTCTCTTCTCCAGATTACCTGAACAACCTCTCTCCTGATTCTAAAGAATATGAGGACACGCAAGGTAAACCTGAACGCCATTAAAGTCATGTTTTATCACTAGTAAAAGACATGCTGACGTGCACGCAGACGGCAGCTGCTAAACATGTATCAGGCCCTATTCGTCCTCTCACAATCACCGAGTGTGTCTTTATTGAATTGCATAAATCTCTCTCTCTTTCTTTCTCTGTTTGTGTTGTAGCTGCCTTGGTAATCGTGTCCGAGGTGGCAGACCAGGCCAATGACAACCTGAAACAGGGGGTGAGATAACTCTAAAAAGACTGTGTGTGCTTATATCATTGACACTGATATATTCCCAGCCCAGCGTGCTGTTATTGAGTCACGTCATTATATTCCGCTTGGCAATGAAAAGCAATTCTCCGATGGAGATGGAGCGTAAAGAAGTTAGACAGCTGAGGTTTTCCTGTGTATCAATCCTTCTTCTAACTGACACGCAACCGTGAAGGAGAGGTCTATCCCTCTTTGGGGAGGCCGACCTCTGTAAGAAAGATGATGTCATCAGAAAGTCCCAGGTGTATCATTACAAAGGGAGCTGTGTTAGGGTGGACATGGCTTGTGCTCCTCCTCAAACATGGACATCATTTACAAACCCTCTCGCCTCTCACTGTCAAGATCCCCTGTGCCTCCCTTTGGCTTGCCTCCTCTGTTGATCACACTTGCTTTTATTTCCTCGTCTGTGCACATGCCGGGACACGCATGCACAGAATGACAGATAGTGGAAACACAGGGTCCCTCTATCTCTTTCCACCCCTCTATTCAGTTTTCCGTATCGCATCCCTTTCCGCCTTCCTCCCTTTCATTCACGAACAAACAGGGACAGTTTCATTCTTTGTCTTCGCTACCGTCCATCACTGGATAATCTCTCTCTATCTCTTTGCTCCCTCAGGAGAACTTGCTGCGTCTGGTCCACATCGAATACAGCGTGAAGGGCAAGAGGGACCTCCTGAAGCCCGGAAGGGTGAGCATCAAGTGGCCAGTGTTACTGTCGTCAAAACACAGCGACACATTGTGCTGTCGTGACGTCTGACAAACTATATTTGAAGGCCTTGACAGGGTCTTAAAACAAAGTTGACGTAGGCAG
Source organism: Pseudochaenichthys georgianus (assembly GCF_902827115.2). NCBI lineage: Eukaryota > Metazoa > Chordata > Actinopteri > Perciformes > Channichthyidae > Pseudochaenichthys > Pseudochaenichthys georgianus. The sequence continues at coordinate 8,591,467 of NC_047507.1, read as the reverse complement.
GAATTTGAAATCTTAACATGTATGTCTTATGGGTGTTGTTTCGTCTTCAGATGTTCGTCAAAGAGGGCACTCTGATGAAGGTCTCGAGGAAAAGCAGGCAGCCTCGACACCTGTTTCTGGTAATACATCATGCACTCTTTGTGACACATGTTTAGATTGCAATTGCTGGTCTTTGACATTCTGTTTTCCCTTTTGTTTGAAAATAATGGTTTGACATTTTGTGAAATACTCTAATTAGTTCAACTGCTAAGAGTTGGATGAGAAAGTGCATACCACTTCAACTATAATGAATTAACACCTAATATTTTATTTCTTCAAGTTGTGATTTAGCAGGAGGTTCCTTGCTGGGTGTAAGACAGATTAATTTAACAAGATAACACGTGTTAATTAGTCAGCTTCAGAGGTGTGGTAGGTGTATTTTTCACTTTGGGAAAGGAAAGACAGGCTTTCCCTGTTTATATTCTCTAAATTAAGCGAACCACCTCCTGGTGATCGCTTCAACTTAAACAGACGGCTATGAGTGTAATATCAATTTCTTATCTAATAATGCAAATAAGCATGCTTTTCAAAATGTCAAACTATTTCCTGTAGGATGTTAAAATCTTTCTGCACCGTACACAAGTATCGTTTGTATTAGTTTGTCTGAGCTTTTCATTGAAGTTATACCACATGTGATATTTGACATATTCAAAGAAACATGTTGGTTTCTTTTGGAACTTAACGCTCTCCATTAGGGGTTCAAATGAAGTCTTTGGGTTTGAGCAATATTTAGATGCACACTTTGAGTTTGTAATGTCCAAGGGATTGATTTGTTTGTACAAAACATAAAAATAAAGCTAGCGGGATCTGCGAGAATATCGTGTTGGGTGGAGATCGATTTGCGAGGTAGGGGAGGTTGGGAGGGAGGGCACGAAGCCAAGGCTGTAAGACCTCCACTTGGCACCACACCCATCCAGAGAGGGCCTCCCTCTTCGCTCCTCCCCTCTCCTCTCAGGACTTGTTTTCGAGGGCCCCACTTCCTTACAGGATGTTTGGTGTGGGTCACTGGATGCTGGCTTCCTGTGTATTGGGAGGGGACTGACAGCAAAGTGAAGGCCAGACACCCTGTAGAATGCGGGGTGGAGGCGTTGGCGGAGGGGGGGGGGGGGGGGGGGGTGCTACACAAACACATAACGTGATACAGAGAAGCCCACACTATTGTTCCATGTGCAATCAGTGCTGTCTCATGTTATGAATTATGCTTGAGCTACATATCCGTAGGAGCAGTATTTAGGATTTTTGGCTTGTCCTTGTTGATCCAAATTCAATACAATGTGAAGAAATTGATTTATGTATCTCTTGTTTTTATCTTCAGTTTGCCCTTACTCTCCTTCAGTCCTTCTAAACAGGATTGCAGTCGAGGGATGACTGAAAAGGGCTGGTGGCTGACGCTTGTAAGCTATTAGGGTTATATAGCCATTCCCTCTCTTGAGGTTGACGGCTTCAGTGGGTCAGGTGTTATTTATGGGCTTTTAAGGAAAGAGAATCCGAACAATAGTGAAGATGAAAGCCATCACTCACCTCAGCGATGGAGAGAAGCTGCAGCCATGTCACAAGCCTGGGCTTAACGAAGAGGGTCGGATGAGTGAGGGAAGGGATTAGAAAGAGGATGGAGAAGGAGAAAGCTGCCAGAGGGAAGACAGTTTAAATGAAAGAAGAAGCTGAATCAGAGCTTTGATTCTCTGCCCTCACTTGAGTGGGCCTGACTTGACCCTCTGGGTTGCGGCTGTAATTGTGCTGTAATTTCTCAAATTCCCTAGGGCTGGAAAGGAGTCGAGTTTGAGCCAATTTCCCCGCATTTTATTTGTATTATTGAATTTTTTTCTCCACACTCTTGTTTATCGATAATGTTTAGGAGCAGCAGTGGTTTTTTAAATATATATTTTTATTATTATTTATCACAATAGATAACAAAATAATTTGGAAAAAATAAGAAGAGAAGAAGGAAAAACAAATCTGAATGAGACAAGAAGAGGAAATAAGAAAGAATATTGTACACTACTTTGTATTACTTTTGAGTTGTTCTCTTGCCAGGCTGGTGTAAAGAGATAATTACCTGCGGATGTACTACAGTAAATGCAGACCCTATATTATGTGATAAAAGACAGTTGTGGGTCTGTGCTGAGCATTTATTAGAAGGCGCATTTGAGATTGTGTCACACAACCTTTATATATACAGTCTATGGTCACAACTCTCTGTTTCTGCACTAAAGACTTGAGCTTTTAAATCAAATTTAAATATATTTCCTTTTTTTTGCAGTGTAAATGTAGGTATTGCATTCAGGCTGGCTCAAGGGGAGCGACCTTTGAAAATAAGCGGGATCATGAAGAGTCAGGTGTAATCTTTATGGGCCTCATCATACCTCCAAGGGGAATAAAATGAAGGTTTAGTGAGTTCTTTGTAAAAAAGGAAACGTCTTAAGTGGCGACAGGTCAAGTGGGTACATGTTGCGTCTCATCTGGGAAAGTCGTTTGAGTCATCTGTAACTTGGCACTTGGCTGGTTTTCTGTGGAAGGAATCCTGGAGTAAATGAGCGACGCAGGGTGGAGCAGACGAGCTGCGGTGGCTGCAGCCCAGAGGTCAGGGGCAGGGCTCGGGCTTGGCCATCGCGCTGTGTTTTGTCTCCAACCAGTCCAGTGAACCCGTTCCTGCTGCGTGTGTTGTTGTTGTGGTGAAGGTGGCCGGTTCCACCCAGTCCTGGTTCTCAGTGTAGCCTGGGAAGGTTGGGAGGGGAGGCCTGGAGCCCGGAGCAGGGTGGAGAATTCCTGGATGCTGCCTTTATGGCCCCAGCGGATGTTTAGAGCACACATTAGGTGTGTGACCCATGATGTCATCCCTTTTGTCTGGGAAGGAATGAAATGCCTCTCGGAACACAATGGACTTCTCAGTGTGTTCAGGAGATCACAATACTTCTGGTCCGACAAGCAAATAAACAGTTTTAATACCTCATTTTGTTGTGTACATGGGAATGTTGTGCACCGACATGTGTGAACACTTTGAAAGGAAACATGATCAAAGTATGTAAGCACAGAAAGTAGCTCTCATGAGAGAAAGAATAAAGAGAGAGGTGTGTGCTGCAACGGTAGACATTATTCTCAAGGTAACACCACCACCTTGTGGCAATATGGAGTTTTGCAGCCTTGAATAGATGGGAATTTAACACATTTTTGTAGTGTGTCAACTAAGATGATACATTATGTTATTCGTATAATCAAATAGGAGACCCCTAACATAATTTGCATTTTTCCTCTTTCTATGTGTTTTTATCAGATGAACGATATAATGCTGTACACCTACCCACAGCAGGATGGAAAATACAGGCTTAAGAACACGCTGTCTTTGTCCGGGATGAAGGTAGATGCACTTCTCCCTTTCATGACAATCACAGTTAATCTCCAACTTTCTATATGTTCTGGTTTAACTGTGATGTGCATTTGCCCCCTCACACACAGGTGAGCAAACCCCTCCTCGACGACGTGCTGAACTGTCTTAGGATCGAGGTGTCTGACATCACCATAACACTGTCAGCCAGGTGAGATGATGGATGAATCAGTCTTGATGATCCATATAAAGCCTTTCAGAAGTATGAGGTATGATTGTTTCTGTGTTTCTGTTTCCTCAGTTCAGTGGGAGAGCGTGAGGACTGGTTCCACACTCTGAGTCGGGCTGTAGCCGACCACGCTGCAGGACTCTGTACGTTTGGTGGACCCTGCAGTGAGGTAAGAAAGTAAAGAGAGGCTGTTTTTTATTCTGGGTTCATAAAATATAATGTAATAATTAAATGTTTACTTTAAAAATCTGCAATAATAAGGTGTGTTTCACATACAGTAACATTTGCTTAGATATATGTAATTATGATTTTCATTTACACTATGTTTTATCCAACAAAATAATCTGCTTAAATCCCTATTATATTGCGTTTAGACTTCCAAAAACGTTTTCACTGCAGTCATTTAAAGGTGGGGTGGGTAAGTTTGAGAAACCGGCTCGAGATACACTTTTTGTTATATTCCATGGAATGCTCTTAACATCCCGATAGCAATGAATATCTGAAGTGCTTTGACAAAAAATCCATAACAAAATGTCATCTGTAGAAGCCGTAGGGCTGTAAAAAGCACGACCAATCATCTGAGCCGGCCCGGCTAAAGTAACTGGATGGCCTACCTGCCTGTCAGCCTTCCATCTGGGCACAGACTTATCTCGTGCCCTCATTGGTCATGTGCGCGTTCGTGTGTTGGAGGAGGGGCTCTATAAGGAAGATTTTTTCCACATTTTCAAATTCTAGCGCACTCGAGCTGGTTTCTCCAAAATGACCTACCCCACCTTTAACTCTGCCGATAACATTTCTATAACCACACCTGGTCCTTGCCTCCAACAGGCCCGTGAGAAGCTGTGGATGGCACTGGGTGAAGCTGCTCCTTTGCTGGTGCCGGTTTCTCATGTGATAATGTGCATGAACTGCACCTCTGACTTCAGCCTCACACTGAGACGACACCACTGCAACGCCTGTGGCAAGGTCAGACACACACAACTTACAGTTTCTGAACCGGACCTGATATTAATAGTAATATAATTAATTGCTAGGTTTCCAATAAAACCATTGTGCTATAGGTTCTTCATTTAAGGGCCACTTTTGATCATTTGTTTGGTTGCAAGTTGTCATTTTATCATATGGATGAAATATCAAGTATCAGGTCAAATAGCCTTTCTATGTCTATGTGGTGTGTATATTGTGATAGCTAAATGTGTGTATTGTGTCTCTGAGCAGGTGGTGTGCAGGTCTTGTTCCAGGAACAGATACCCTCTGAAGTACCTCAAAGACAGGGTGGTTAAAGTCTGTGATCATTGCTATACTGAGCTCAGGAAAAGAGGTGAATGTCAGCTTTTCTGCATGTACTGTCACTCGTGATGGGGATCATCAAAAAGAAAAAAGTATTGTGTGCGTCTTCCTCTTGATATGGCATTAACTGTGCATGTGTTTGTCTGCAGGTGGCAGCTTGTCGGGGGCGTGCGGGAACTCCAGCCCTCGGACTCACCGGGCCAGCCGTCCGCTCTCTGCTGTCTTCCAGAGCCTGCAGCCCCCGAGCCTGTGGAAGAGCCGGAAGACCACCTCCCCTCTCAACCAGGTCTGTTTTCATAACAAAAACAAATTAAGCTTGACGGGCCAAATTCCTGATCACCATGCATCTCAACTCCTCAACTCCAAATCCACTTCTCATTGTCTCATGGTCATGATAGATGTTTAAGTGAGGCTGGTGACAGAGTACTTTGATGGAATGAAATCAAATCCTCAGTTTCAACACACATTTCTTTATAGTTATATATGCTTATATAATCGAACCCATAGTGTCCAGTAAATAAAGTAAGTTCCCTGACCGGGAATCGAACCCGGGCCGCGGCGGTGAGAGCACCGAATCCTAACCACTAGACCACCAGGGAGCTGTGTCTGTGGTGTAAAGCTTGTGAAATGGAATGTTAGGCATGTATGACAACCGACAGCTGAAGAGTAGTGTCAGACAGCTGCCAGCGGGATCACTATATGACTCTGTCCCCCTTCATTCTCATCTTCAGGGGTTAGACAAAAAAACAGGAATGTAATGAAATCCTTCCCCTGCAATAGAAATCAGATTTGTTTTTGTTATTTGTTGAAATAATAGCTGAAACTGTCAGATAAAATGGAGATTGTGATTGTATAGTTTGTTGCATTACATTGAATCTTATTTTGGCATTTACTTCATCAGGTGTCGCTTACAGTGGAGGGCTCCACCATGAGCGGCAGCCTGCAGCGGAGAAAGAAGAGCAAGAGGAAGTGGAAGCGTCTCTGGTTCCTCCTCAAAGACAAGGTGCTCTACACCTTCACAGCCCCGGAGGTGAGGGGGCACAGAGTCTCCCACACCAGCCCCAAAACACTCAATTATATCTCAGTCATTTCCTCGCAACCTTCGTCTATCCTTTTCTTATTCTCACCTGGCCAATGCACTAATTAACACTCACATTTCCACTGTTCAACCCTCCTCCACATGACCTATGAAGGGATTCTCTGTGCTCTCTTTCTTTGACATGTGTGCATTGCTTTGTTCTTATTAAGACGTTCCTGTTATTTGCATATTTCTGTCATCTCATTCGTGTGTTTAACTTGTATCTGTGAGTTTAATGTCTTTACCTCTGGTTCCTCCAGGATAAAGTGGCTTCAGAGAGTCTACCACTGCAGGCCTTCACGGTCAAGCTGACCGAGAGGCCGGCGGGAGAAGAGAGCAGCAACGTCTTCCACCTGTATCACAAGAAAACCCTGTACTACACCTTCAGGGCGGAGGATCCTAACACTGCACGAAGGTAAGCACCAACGGCGCATGTATAAACTTTAGATGTTTCTTTATGGAGGTTCAGTGTTTGGGAAAACAGTGTTCCCTGACCGGGAATCGAACCCGGGCCGCGGCGGTGAGAGCGCCGAATCCTAACCACTAGACCACCAGGGACCCCACAGGAGATATGACTAATTTGTTGGAACATTTGACATGCACCAATCAGGTATATGCACCAATCTGTATCCTCATGAGGTTGATTTAGGAAATGCTTTTTAACGTAGTTTTAGGTAGTACAAAAAAAAATGTTTTTCCTTCAATATCGCGATGGACAGTGAACTTGTTATCGCAATATTATCGTACCGTGAGTTTTTGGTATCGTTATATCCCTCGTAATACAATTGAGAATTGTAAATTATGACACATATCTGCCGATATATGTGTTTTGTAGCATAACTTATAGATATAGACTTAGATATGGAGGACTAATACGACTTAATTTTCCATAATAAATTTAAAGCTACAGATAGAGAATCAGCACTTTTGAAACAGGCCTGAAACAGAGGGGTATACGGCATGATACAATGCATGATCTCTTTGGTATTTCAAGCCACACACTTCAGAGACACGTTTTGCATATATCCTATAATTTATATTGTTGAAAAAGAGTTTGAAAGGGGACCTTTAAGTTTAAATCACTCATCGAAGGGATAGTAAAAATTAAGTGCATACCTGGAAATGGAGGTATCTAACGTGATTGACCAATCCTGCTTTTAACATACCTCCTTGATGACGGTTGTCATTCTTTGGAATGGATCAGATAAAAACTGCAGATTTACAGATTTATCGATTAATTGTTTTGTCATGAAACAACAAACGACAGCACAGAAATTCCAAACTAAGGTAAATGTAATGCCATAGTGTGTCCACCAGAGAGCGCTGAAGAGTTCATGTTTTAACTGTGAAATGTCTGTCAGTAAATATCCTGACAATAAAAAATTAAAAGAACTGATCATAACAAAAGTTGGATTAACAAAATGACCAATTTAGTTCTGCAATACCCGGACCCCTTAACCTTGATATGGCTTCATCTTCATTTCCCATAATGCACCCTTCCCTTCATTAAAAGCAGCAGTCAGACTGAGACTACAGTAAAGTGGCTTTGTCATGTAAATTGGGTGGAGTCCCCCTTTAAGATTTGGTGTAATAAGATATTTCTCTTGTGTTTCAGGTGGGTCAATGCCATGGAGGAGGCTACTGTTTTATAGCACCCGCTCAGTAAAATGAACATGCCCTGCTGTGTGACTGTTAGGACTCTGTGGAGCACAACATGGCTACCTGCTGCTTCTGAACTCAGACCTGCTGTGGAATATTATTTGTGAAACGAATCACGAGGAGGGGATCTTAGACAAGGCTGCCACCCAATGGTAGGAAGTGGAGGATGGAAACGGATCCATCCTAGTTCAAGGAAGACTATATTTCAGGAGCAGCTTGGATACATCAAACGCTTCATCCAAAATAACTGTTTCACCATTTTTCACAAAAGGTCCCACTGGATTATTAAACTGAACATCCTTCATTTTTACTCAGTTCCTGCTTGTGTTCTGCGATGAGTATAACTTAACAAACACACGTTGCTCCATAGTAATATTTGCAGCTAGAAAAAAAGGGAAAATATTGGTCGCTGTTTTAGAACAATAATTGGTATTCTGAATATACATTGTGAAATATACACTTGCAGATATTGGAGTGAATTATAGGATTTGTTTGTATAGAAAATGCTGATGTTTTGAGGTCATCACCCCAGTGTGTGTACATTATATTTCTTGTGGAGTTTTACACAGTGTTACTATTATATTGAATTTACAAAGCTACTGAATGGCCCTCAGCATGAGATCCACTCAGCAGTATTTCTAAAGATGAAACCTTTGAAAGACTCTTTGTATTTGAATATGTATGTTTTGAGAAAAAAAAGTCAAACCCTTTCAAAGTGCCGATTGATTTCCTCCAGTTGAATGCAGTGCAATTTGCAATCGATGATGAATGTGCCTGAAATGAAATTGTACTCTTTGTTCGTTATATTATCAAAGTACTGTAGTACTGTCATGTCTTCACAAAATACCTTGATAACATTAGCTTTGTATCTACTCTTATATACTTTACAGACAAGTAACATAAGAATATATTGTGCAATTTTTTTATTAATGCCTTTCTCATGCTGTATATATATATATATGGATATGTATACACTGCTGGATAAAATCACACTTACTTAAAGGTCCCATGTCATGCTTTTCCGGTTATTACCCGTCCCCTTGTGTGTTATGAAGATTTGTCTGCATATAAACGGTCTGCAGAGTCATTATTTACTCAATATCAAGCCACACTTATTGTTTTTACTTCGGCTGTGAGTGTTTGTGTGTGCTCAGGATGAGTTTTGCGCTGTCTCGCTGTATCACCGACACGGAAACCACACCAGTAAGCCAGCTCACTGAGCAGCGAGCCTCGCAACGTCCCGACCAATCAGAGCACACTGGGCTCACAGGGAGGGGGGGGGGAGGAGCTCCAACAAGCCGTTTAGGACAGAGTGAATACACATACTTTACAGAGATGCTGTATGAGAAACCAATGTGAGTTTGGAAAATTGCACAATATAAATCTATTCTAGTAGACCTCAACAATGGAATTATGATCAGTAGAAATGGCCATGACATGGGACTAGAGAATAAAGAAAAATCACTGTTATACCTAGAATCTGCCAGTGTTAAGAGTCTTCTGAGCCCATAATGTCTGCAGAGTTTCACTGCTGTTTTAACATCATGCAACATCCACATTTTTTATCATGAATATCACCTGAAGGCTTTGTGCTGCTCCATTCAGAATGCAGCTGTACCACATGCAATCTTTCACCCGTCAAACCACATTATTTCTAAAGCACACATTTGTTCACCAAGCCCTGTTCAGCTTTTCTACCTGTTTCTTATGTGCCATACCTATAGTGTTTATGGATTGTACCTCTTGCATATAGTGCATTGTAAATGTTAATGTATATAGATACATATAAGAATAAACTCCTTTAAAAAGTTTACTTAATGTGCTTTATCACATGAAGCTGTTTCTTTATTCTAAGCATGGATGGATATCTGTACAAGCCCACTGACCACAGGCCCAGGGGCCACAAGTGCCACGGGCCCCCCTGGCCTTCAAAATGTCGTACAAAATGTCCCACAAAGAAACGTGCATCAACAAGAAAAAAACTCAAAATGACATCAAAAGATGCAAGATAACAAAAAAAGAAAACAACTCCTGGGACGAAGAATTCACACATATACACAAATATAACCACAGACAGACTCAACACAACCACAAAAAGACACAAAACAATCAAGATGACACACAATAAGAACATAAACAGACACAAGAGCAACCCAAAAGAGACACAAACAGCTAAGAACAGACACAAAACAACCATACAGAAACATGAAAGGACTACAAACGGCCACAGAACAACCACAAAGACACACCAGAAGACCACAAACAGACACAATGACACACCAGAAGACCACAAACAGACACAAAGACACACCAGAAGACCACAAACAGACACAATGACACACCAGAAGACCACAAACAGACACAATGACACACCAGAAGACCACAAACAGACACAATGACACACCAGAAGACCACAAACAGACACAATGACATGCCAGAAGACCACAAACACACAAAGACACACCAGAAGACCACAAACAGACACAAAGACACACCAGAAGACCACAAACAGACACAATGACACACCAGAAGACCACAAACAGACACAAAGACACACCAGAAGACCACAAACACACAATGACACACCAGAAGACCACAAACAGACACAAAGACACACCAGAAGACCACAAACACACAAAGACACACCAGAAGACCACAAACACACAATGACACACCAGAAGACCACAAACAGACACAAAGACACACCAGAAGACCACAAACACACAAAGACACACCAGAAGACCACAAACAGACACAATGACACACCAGAAGACCACAAACAGACACAAAGACACACCAGAAGACCACAAACAGACACAAAGACACACCAGAAGACCACAAACAGACACAAAGACACACCAGAAGACCACAAACACACAATGACACACCAGAAGACCACAAACAGACACAAAGACACACCAGAAGACCACAAACACACAAAGACACACCAGAAGACCACAAACAGACACAATGACACACCAGAAGACCACAAACAGACACAATGACATGCCAGAAGACCACAAACACACAAAGACACACCAGAAGACCACAAACAGACACAAAGACACACCAGAAGACCACAAACACACAAAGACACACCAGAAGACCACAAACAGACACAAAGACACACCAGAAGACCACAAACACACAAAGACACACCAGAAGACCACAAACAGACACAATGACACACCAGAAGATCACATACAGACACAATGGACACATCCAGAAGACCCACCAAACAAGACACACATGACCACACCTAGAAGACCACAAACAGACACAAATGACCACCATAGACCACAAACACCAATGACCACCATATACCACAAACAGACACATGACCCCAGAAGACCACACACACACAAAGACAACACCAGAAGACCTACAAACAGACACCAATGAGACACACCAGAAGACCACAAACCGACACAATGACATGCCAGAAGACCA